>NW_015510740.1:1759-2836 GCF_001515645.1 Sinocyclocheilus grahami
AAATAATCAATGGGAACCTACATTAAAAGACACTACAAATGTTGCCTTGAAAATAAGTTTGTTGAAATACTAAAATGACTACAATTAAAACTGAAATTAAAATAAGTTAAAGCTAAATGGAAATAGAATAATAATTAAAATGATAAAAGCACATAACAAAACTAAAATTAAAGTTCTAAAAATGTAAATTAAATTTTTTTTTTTTTAATTGTTCTAATTGTGCTTGCTTCAGAGGGCTTTGAAATGAACATTTAAATGATCTTCTACAGGAGCACTGTCCACTGGCCTGGGGAAACGTCAACTTGTTTGACTACACACACACTCTGGTCTCAGGAAAGATGGCACTGAACCTGTGGCCAGTACCACACGGCCTTGAAGACCTCCTCAACCCCATTGGGGTCACGGGCTCCAACCCTAATAAGGTTTGCTCTCTTGCATAACCTCTTTGAGCACTGAGTCACTTTAATAAGCTCTAATACGATTCCTCTAGGTTGTCTAATCTGAGGTGACATGGTTAATCAATAATAAGTAAGTATAACTAAATAAGTATTTTGCTTATTTAGTTATTTTTTTATTTACAAGAAAAATCGAATGGCCTTAATACAAAATTTAGTAGTGTATCTGCATAGATGCTAAAACTGTATTAGTTCTTATTAAAGTGTTATTTAGTTACTTGATTTGTTAATGTGTTTTGCTGTATATTTCATTTATTCATTTATTTTTGCTCTAGGAAACCCCATGTCTAGAGCTGGAGTTCGACTATTTCAGCTCCCCTGTTAAGTACCCTGACATGGCCACGATTGAGGATCATGCTAACTGGATAATATCCAGGGAGATGGGATACAATTACTGCCAGTCTGGACAGGTTAGCTTACAGACACGCATCCTAATTAATTAATTATACTGACACACTTCCTGCTGCTATTAATACCCTTTACAAGCCTGAGGAGCATGAGAAACATCGGCCATTTTCTACGGTCACCTCACGAGTCTGTGTCATTATTCCAATTATTAATTATCATGTTCATTAATTTGACTTTGTAATAGATCTCAGCAGTGACAGTACACTTTTTTTTT
>NW_015510740.1:10895-11544 GCF_001515645.1 Sinocyclocheilus grahami
GGGTGGCATGAGGGTGAGTAAATGGTGACAGTTTTCTTTTTAGGGTGAACTATCTCATTGGGCACAAATCTACATTTTCTCTTTCTATCTCTCCTCGGCTCTTGTCAGTTAATCCAAGCCCCTGTCGTGTTTCTGCATTACTTTAAAGCTGTGAAAATGTACATTTACAAAAGAGGTGCAATCATGCTATTTAAAAAGATATATGGCTACTGGCTGGAAACCCCTGAGTACTATTATTCTCACACCATTTTATCGTTGTGTTTTCCTCAAAAGGAAAGCCAGTGATCATACTTGCATAACCACTTGAGATATAAAGGATCAGATGAAGATCTGATTGATTGACGTAGGAAAAACGTAAGGAAACGACAAATACTCATTTCCACATTACAGTCTGATGAGGTCTTTGCGGAGCCGAAATTCAGCTTAAATACTGGGCTGCATCAAACAATGCAAATCATAATGAAAGACGGTTTGTTTTTCTACTGTTTTTAAGTTTAAAATGGTGTCCTGAGTACTTACTATTGTAGTATTCCACATTTATGCATTTCCTTTTTTTTTGTAAGCATTGTAACTCTTAAATGTAGTGAACAGATATACACTTGGCGTCAGACTGATGTATGCAGGTGGTTCTTGCACTTTGTATTCCTCC
>NW_015510741.1:0-367 GCF_001515645.1 Sinocyclocheilus grahami
CACTGCAGTGCTGTTCGCCCCCGGCCTCTTAACCTGAACCAGATTCTGTCCTCGCTCATACTCCTGCTGATTGTTGTATGGAAACAACTCTATTCACATTACAAATGTTTAATGGTATGTTAATGTACTTGTTTATAATTTTTAATTTAGCTTTAAAGGCTTTTTGAATTTAGATCACCCTCGGGCCTTCCAAGATATAGATGAGTTTGTTTCTTCATCGGTTGTTTCTTCAACAGATCAGTTGTTTCAGTTGTCACCTCAGTTGTTTCTTCAACAGATTTGGAGAAATTTAGCATTGCATCACTTGTTCACCAGTGGATTCTTGCAGTGAATGGGTGCCGTCAGAATGAGAGTCCAAACACCTGAT
>NW_015510741.1:1707-4456 GCF_001515645.1 Sinocyclocheilus grahami
ATTGAAATCCACATTTGGTAAAGTTTCTGTCATTGTATGCTTATGTCATGAAGCATTTGGTACTTCTGCTCTCAGTTTGTGATGATGAAATCCAGTAATTTGACAAAGTCTTCACATTAAAAGAGCCACAGGAATATCAGACCTACATTTCCACAGAAACGACAGAGGATCTTCCAAAGGTAATTCATTCTTTCCGGTCACACTTGACAGACAAATTGCAATGAATGCAAGAATGACTAGCTTGGCTTTGAGAGCAGTTTACCGTGAACATTTGCGTAATTTTCACATCAGATGTTATTCCGATCCACCCCAGACTACAATCAGAGTCAGACATCATTCCAGATCCTATCGTGACTGGAATTGGGAATGGCTAGAGAATGAAGTCAGGTCAGACTTCAAGAGAATCAACACAGACAAAAACAACATGCTCTGTGTTCACTGCTGTTTCTTTCACTCTGTTTTTCACTTAACCAGTGGTTTCATCTGTTTGTATTCCTGCTGTTGTTTGTCTTCCATCCTGTCGTGGCGTTTCAGAGAGCCTCATCCAGTTTGAGTTTAGGCGTATGTGTTATCTGTCAATAGCACGCTGATGAAGAGGTGTTTATTCAAGTTGCTACGTTACAGCCCACTGTCATAAACAAAAAAGCATCTGGGTGATTGAAAGCAGACATTAATCAGAGGACATTTGACAATTTTGAGATTATCGCTCCATAACTCTGCCCACTTGGTTGATTAACAGAAGTGTTACCTACCCTTTTAGTGGAATACCCGTATTAAGTGAATGACAGACTGTGCTGATGTCAACCATCAATCACATGGTTGTTTCTTTTAAAGCTACATATAGCTGCTAGATACCTTAGTGCATTGTGATTGACAGGTGAGTGGGTGGTGCTTCGGTGTTGTCTGGGACTCATCTGAATGGATTAGCATATACCTCACCAATAAAATGCACATGTGTTTTCAACAGCTTTCGAATGTGGTTGAAACAGATGGATCTTGAGATATTTTGGAGCCCGATTAGCTGTATAAAGTGTGGTCCGGTTTTAATGGGTTTCATATAATTTGGTGTTCTTGGCTTGTAAATCTCTCATTATGCAAATCTTGGTTCATATATATTAGGGATTTCTATCCCTGAAATATCAAGCTACTGTATTGTTTTAGATATCAGAAGCATATGTGTCCCTTTTTGCTACAGATGGCTGATTGTGATTGAGATTTTGTTGATCAGGGATTAGGGAGTTCAGTGGCACGGGTCTGTGTTCGACTGGTTAGAAGTGTGTTTCTGACAGCTTCTCCTTAAGACTCGACATCAGATCTGAGCTTTGACAGATTATGGACAAAAAACTTGGAAAAGTCCTTGAAATAGATGAAGGCACATTCTTCTTTTCATAATATCAGGCGTATGTGAAATTGCGTTGTGATACATATATATGTGTGTGTGTGTTCAAAAGCTCAAATTAAAGCTCAGAGTGTGCACTTTAAGCCCATATAACTTCATTATAACTGTAACTTCAGTATGTTTTGGTCAGCAGCTAAAATAATAAAAAGTGTGCCTGTGTCCAAATATATGAACTTGATATGAACTCAAACATTTCTTTAAAAAAACAATAATATGAGTTCCTCTAATTCTTCTTTAATTTCTTTAAAGTCTTTGTTAATTTTTTTTATTTTTTATTAATGACTGTTTTAAGAGAACCATCAGAGACGAAACTGATACATGATGAGGATTCAATGGAGTCATATTATATTTTTATATGTTTTTATATGCTTTCATCTCATTGCACTTTGTAAATCATTTCTACGCTATAATTTTTCAGGAGCGATAATAGGGATGTTGTTCAAAAAACAAGGAATGGGAGGCAGCATGTGATTGGATTACATGGAATTCATTACTGTTAAATGTTAACTTAGTTTTTTCGACCTACATATTTACAGGGTTACCTCACATGAACTCTGCCAAGATATTTGCTTTGCTTATTAAAAAAAAAGTCTTATTGTGAGTGCCATGAGAGATTAACTGAGTGTAGCGTTTTGGCTCATGAGATTTGATGATTAAGATGCTGATGAACTGTAATCTTTTATTGTACATGTTTAACGCTCTTTGTTTTTCTGTGGGTGTGGAATTGGCAGTGTCTGTCTCATTTATCTGTTTCGTTTGTTTTATGAAACAGATTGCTTTCTCCTGTGTCATGGACAGATATCACTTTGTAGGTTTTCAAGGAAAAATTCACACAACAATGAGAATTTATATCATCATTACACACCCTCGTGTCATTCCAAACCCGTATGACTTCCTTTCAGAGCTGCTCTTTTTAATGAAAATAGATGGTGATTTAGGGTTCGGATTCGGAGCCAAACTCTGAACATCTCTGTTTGCGTTTCACAGATGAAAGAAAATAATACAGATATGAGGTTGAATAAATGATGTAAAAATGTGAACTATTTCTGTAACCGACCGTGGAATGTCAAAGAATACCATCAGAGCTTTCGGATCAGACGTGGAATTTTCCTGAATTTCCTCACATTGAAGCTGTTACTGTTGTTTTCCTGCAGATTGAGATGTCTGGTGAAGCAGCTGGACAAGGGGGAGGTGAATGTCGTAGATCTGAGGAAAAACATTGAATATGCCGCATCGGTTCTGGAAGCAGTGTACATTGATGAAACTAGGTAAGTGAACGCTTGGCTTTCAAGGGTCTCACATATAAGGTTGCCAACTTCAGCGGTGGAAAAGAAGTTACACTCTTTTGTT
>NW_015510741.1:5822-6606 GCF_001515645.1 Sinocyclocheilus grahami
TCTTCTATGGCATCGTGAAGCACCTTTATTTTTAAGAGTGAAGGATTATTCATCTAGTCCACCCTTTTGTTGTTCAAGCATTCTTATCTTTATCTCCAGCAGTTAGCAGGAGGTGTTTCACATTCGTCTGAAGAGTATTCATGTTCAGCTCGCTCCCCGCAAAAGTCAGCCTCACAGTTAGTGGGCAGAGCCATGCGTCCCATGGGCCCTCGATCCTAATTAACCGAGACCTAGTGCTCTGTCGCTCTGTTGTGCTTCAGACTGACATGTACAGAGCGCAAGCGTTGTCCCACTAGAGCCCTGACAGCCTCTCGTTTGATGGGCTTGTGTTTAGACAGACTCGGCTATGGCTAATTGCGTTTTCCTAATGACAGGCACAGGACGTATTTCCATGGTAGCAGCTTTGAGCAATTTTAGCTTGTTACTGGAACTCGGCGAATATTTGTTATGATAACATGTTGCATTTCCTGTGCCGGTCGGGCTTCGTACGTAAGACTGAGCAATAACAGTCGCTATTCTTTCTGCCGCGTTCATTTCTCAGGAAAAGCTTATTTATTTAATCTTATGCTGGTTGCTTAAGGTACTTCAGCGTTGAATAGTGGCTTTCTCTCCAATAGAGCCAGGGCAGGATGAGTCACGGCACTATGAGAAAATGAGCAAGTGGTTGTGGAGACGTTTTCTTGCTTTCTGTCTGCACGTACTCGTAAACAGCACCTTCAGTTCAGAACATCACAGAGGTGTGGAACTGCATTTGGGTTTATTGGTCACAAAAACATGTACAGAT
>NW_015510741.1:8219-8650 GCF_001515645.1 Sinocyclocheilus grahami
TGGAGGTGCGAGATTGGCTGGCCTCCACCTTCACCAGGAAGATGGAAGTGGTGCGCAGACGGCCGGAAGAAAAGCCCCGGTTCCGCAGCATCGTTCACGCCGTTCAGGCTGGGATCTTTGTTGAACGGTATCTATTCTGTTTGTTATCCAAGAGTTAGTATGTTCACCATAATCAGAAATGATTTACAATTAGCTTCAACATGACCAAAGGTCATGATAGTTTGATCAGGAAATTCTCAATGATTCATTTAATAAAAAATGCATTGTGATTTATGCTTAAGTTAATCATTGTCAGTAACATGGTAACATGGTAACCAAACGATTTCAGTTCCCATTGGACAAAAAATACAATAGAAGTCAATGGGAACCAAAACACCTTGGTTACGAACATTCTTCAAAATAAAAAGAAATATACTTATATTTGATTCAGT
>NW_015510742.1:0-657 GCF_001515645.1 Sinocyclocheilus grahami
CAAGCCGAGACAATTACCCATGACAATACAAAAAGAACCCCACATGTAAAAATTAAACAATAGAGAACAGCATGAAGAAAAGTATGTTAAGAAACATAAGAACATAAAGAACTTAAAATTGTTACAATTATTAAGGTTCGAGCAGACATGAGTTCTAATCTAATGTGTAATATAAATAAAAATACAATTCAATCAATTCAATTTAGGCTTTATTTCGTATTAGAGTGATTTAAGATTTTTAAGATAGGAATTTAATTTGAGAATCAGATATAAAGCTTGAGTTCACTCTTTAAAAAAGATTCCAAAAGGGAGCTTTCATCGTAATACCATAAAATAACCCTTTTTGTATAAGATTATTTGAAAAAGAAAGTGCTGAGTATTTCACCTTTTTTAAAAAAAAATGGAGCAAATAGACATTTGAAATTGAACAAAGGAGGAAATTTCAAACAAATCATACAAAAGCAGAAAAAATGGATACATTGGTAAAATCAGTTAAAGACCAGCCAGGAAGACTTTGTCTTAAAATTACACAACTGATTCTTTAGTATTCACTTTGATATCAGTGTAAGTGATGCCTTTGTATCGGCCCTAGGTTTCATACTGTAACACACCGCCGTTCTTGCAAGTTATCTTCACTGTTCCAGTGTAAGGCAGGTC
>NW_015510742.1:2286-3093 GCF_001515645.1 Sinocyclocheilus grahami
TATATATATATATATATATATATATATGTGTGTACACAAATTAATAAGAAATATTAAAGTTACATTTTCCTTTAGTAGAAAGGAAGATCCCAGTAATCCCAAATAGAAGTTGTGAAATGGCTCCATTACAACAGACATCTGCTCAGGGGGCCAGTGGAAGAGCCTCGTTTCCTTATAATGGAAGAAGAGGACAAGGAAAAGGCCCTCAACAATCTCCTGGAAAAATCAGAAGCTTCCAGAGTGCCCTTGTGTTCAGGGGAATTATTTTTGTAGGATTGTCATAACAAAATGGGCCTAAGAGTGAATTGTTCATTTTTATAAACTTCAATTTAATTATTGTGTACATTTTGATTGTTACTTTTAAAATTATGCTGCTGTTTGTTTGTGTGTGTGTGTGTGTGTGTGTGTGTGTGTGTGTGTGTGTGTGTACAGGTATATATGGTTTATGAGGACACAAATGTGTATAATTACATGGGTACTACAACGTAAATATGGTTTATGAGGACACAAATGTGTCCCCGTAAAACAAAAGGCTTAAAAAACATACAAAACGGTGTTTTATGAAATTCTAAAATTGCCAACAGTTTCCTGTGAGGGGTAGGTTTAGGTGTAGCGTTGGTAAAGGGCAATAGAAAATACAGTTTGTACAGTATAAAAACCATTACGCCTATGGAGAGTCCCCGTAAACCACAAATACATGTGTGTGTGTGTGTATGTGTGTACCTGGTATTTATCACGTTATGGGGACCAAATATCCCCACAAGCAGGGTTGGGCAAAGATACATCAAAATGTATTTTAAAATAAAA
>NW_015510742.1:4319-5059 GCF_001515645.1 Sinocyclocheilus grahami
TTTACATCATTCATATTTCATGATTTAAAAAAAAATTAGGTTTGCTTTTTTTTCATTTGTGCACACGTTTTACCATTTATATTTGTCCTATTAACCTCCTGCAAAGTTTCAAGCTGTTTACCACATAAATTACATCTTAAGTGCTTGTCACTGAAATATACTTACATAGATAGCTCATCTGGTAAAAGCTAGAAAAGTGAAGAATATTTGAAGTGGGTAGCTGAGACCTGGTGTGCAGTACAAAATAAAAAATAAAAAATAATTTTGGTCATACAACACCCGTTTAATTTGCATCTCTTGCTTTTCATAGTAGGCAACTATGTGGTTTTTGTGGTTCCCATCACCAAATAGGCCATATAGTAGAATATTTCTGTTAACTGGCCATTAACTTTTTCTGAGTTTCTGTGTTCATGCTGCTCAAGCAATCAGTCAATCTAAATGCATTTTTAAGCAAAGTTTAATCGTCCTGATAGATTTTAATCAGACTGGTTAGAGATGGCAGATCACCTTGGACCAGAAACAAACCAGTTGCCATGACCAAAGACAACTGAGCAGTATTTAAACTCCAGAAAACATATTTTATCCCATGTTTATTGATGATCTAACTTGCAAAATTCTAAAACATTTTACACAACCAATAAATGATCCAAAAGTCTACTAAAGGAGGTAGAGCTTTTTAACATTTGGCTCCTGAACTGGCTCGTGCACATTCTCTTTGTGTAAATCTTGACTCAACAGAA
>NW_015510742.1:5254-7339 GCF_001515645.1 Sinocyclocheilus grahami
TGTGTGTGTGTGTGTGTGTGTGTGTGTGTGCGTGTGCATGTGTGTAAGCATGTTTGTTATTACTGTCAATCTTAGTGAATGGCCATAATAAAATTGAACTTGAACGTTGAGAGACACCCCTTGGTTTGTCTTTCTCTTCAAAGAACTAGGCATATTGCAATTCAAAGACATTTTTTTTGCTTGGGGTATAGTTATAACCTGTTTCATTGATGTTACAGCTAACCCAGAGTCTTGTAGCAATGAACCAGCTCACCTTACAGCTAACAGCCAAAACATTAGCCCAAACTACTTGCCTGAAAAATATCTGAACAGACACAGAACAATTTAACTTTGTAACATTGCCATCACAAAAATAAATGAAGTGGGAAAAAAAGTTATTTTCTTACCTTAAAACCTGCCACAGAGATTTACTTCCCCACATGTGGAATAAGAACTAAACTGAGCATGTGTGAAGTAAATTAAGCATTTAAACTATTGAATTTTACAGTGTATGTACAGTATCTCTCTGTCTGCTCAAGCATTTGGCATACGTCCTAGTTCCTGGGTGCACCGTGTACTTGTTTATCAGTTCTAAACAGAAACATATAGCTTAGCTTTGTGTGTAAAGCTATGATTATGTGTTACATATAATGAGAAGAATGAAAATCAAGAATGAAAATGCATTACTTATTGTCCCACAAATGGCAATAAAGAACCTTTCTTTTTAAGTGTGCTTTAAGGACTATCATAATTCAACAGATAATACAGTTGGTTAAAAAAAAAGCTTTTGCACTAAACAACTGAAAAGATTTGACTTTATAAAGGTTTTCCAACCTTTTCTCTAATTTACTTATTGTTATGTTTTCAGGAGTAAAGTTCCTGTTCTTCCCAATAAATCCTCTTGAGATTTGACACTCCTTAGTATGGTCTAAACAGCAGTATGCAGTCCAGAAATGACTAGGCACATTCACAGTCACATTTCTTTTTTCATTCATTTTATGTTTACCTGGTACCACCCCTGTTACAATATAAGCAGTGTTCTTTTTTGACAGACATCGCTCTGTCAGTTCTTTTGCAATTTTTTCTTCTAGTATCCTCCATTTACCTCTGTTAAAATGGAGGTTTTGTGGAGCAGCATTGGTGAGAGTGAAGGTGGCATCAGAACAATCCTGTGAGCTTGCCATGTAGACTGGTACCAGATGACCTTTGTCGAAGCCAGAGTGCTTATAATCATCACTGACAGCTTGGTTCGATGATTGTCTGGAATGACCAGGTACCATATTTGGTCCTTTTTCTGGATCATCAAGCTGCAATATTTTTATAAGCAAGAAAACGCCCATTAAAAAAAAGTCTTAAGGACATTTCACAGTATGGGAAATAAACTGTGTCAGACATCATTAATCTTTTAAATGAGTATTAATTATAAACAAATGATTACATTTTATGGCTAAGTACAATATGTTTGAATTAAAAAACATACCAAATGACAAAACATTCATGTGGACATAGATTGATATTCTTACTTGAGGTTCAATGCACCAAATGTTTTTTCTTTCGCATTTCATTTCCTTGTTAAACTTGTAGGCAGAGTAGACTGGAATCTTGTTGTTAGTATCATAAAGTGTGGCATAATAAACTTTATTTTTTAAAGTTTGGCAGATTTGTCTGTACTGATCTCCGCGAAGTATTGTCGGTGAAGCTCCATTTGCAAAAATATCAGCACATTTCTCCCGAAAATCACGCACAACTTCAGCTGAACCACCAGAGAGGACTGACGCCATCATCATCATCATCACATGAAGGAACATCATGATTAAATAAATTTCTCTGCAAGAAGTTTATGAAAATAGTATGAAATAGTATAAAATACAACAGAAAATAAATGTAATACTGTATGGCAGAAGATAAAAATTTACTTGTGCTATCCATCATTCTTTGTCATTTGTATATTAAAGAGCGTATATTGTTTTAACAGCATGAAAAATGCATCTTACCTACTGCTGGGTCTTCACAAGCTCGTTGCCACTCTACCATGGTTCATGCCAGGCACATCTTTAAAAAGCCTTTCAAGCTAAGTGTTTTGCAATGCAATGCATGCAAAAAAAA
>NW_015510742.1:7349-8510 GCF_001515645.1 Sinocyclocheilus grahami
AAAAAAAATGCAATGATTAAGCAATACCACAGTAAAACAAGTCACATTTTTCAGTATGTTCCATCTTACTTCCATCTTACACCATATATTTTCTAACAATGCACGTCACACGTACACACTATAAAAAGTTTTCTTTGTAACTCATTTTCGTGTAGGTCATGCAGTGTTCATGATGTGTCATAACCTTCTATCTTGGAAATGAGCCAGGAGCTCGTATAAATATTGCATTAAGTGTTTCACTTCCATATTCTGATCTATTACTTAGGTGCAAATTGAAGAGTTTGCTTCCCAATGTCCTGTGTGCAATAATCCAAGACAGCCAATGATATCACATCCAATACCAGGAATACCCTGGTCAAAAATTGGTCAACTGGTCAAACTGGTCAAATCTGTTCCATTTCAATGATTCAGATTGCTTACTCTGCTGATTCTTACTCTAAATTCTCAAAAAATAAACTGTCTGACACAACTGCTCAGAGTGTATTTGTGGCCATGAAATCCAAGATACCTACCTCAGTCACCTTATTGTTCCCCAAAAAACAACATACAGATCTAAGACAACCTGAAACAAAGACAGGACAAGCAAAAGGACTACTTTGACAGACAAACGAGGCTGCTTCCAGATGTTCACATAGGAGAACGTGTAAGAGTGCAACGAGGAGATGTCTGACAACCTGCAGTAATCATCAAAAAACATGAACAACCAAGATCCAGATGAAAAAACATACAGGAGAAACAGAAAACATCTTCTCAAGACAGCTACAGACAACACAGTCAATGACACTGATAGTGTGATGGGCTCACATGTCACTGACACTAAATCATCTACAATGGACAAAGAGACACACAACACTGAATTTCCTGAGTCTCAGTCACACATACACATTACCAGGTCAGGTAGACAAGTGAACTAAAGGTACTTCAAGGTACTGAACAGTGGTTGACACTACAAATCTGTACTGCACTAACCTGAGTTCAGTCAGGTCCCCTTCGTCAAAGTATATTTATTACAATTATATAGCATTACAGTTAGTGTTGTACGCAACTTGGTGGTATGGTTCTGTTCTGGGCAAAACACCCCACGCCTGTCCTTGCAGCCATGCTTGGGCAGAGCGAGGAGAGCAGCAAGTCAAACCCCCCTGGGGTACAGAACAGATCCAG
>NW_015510742.1:8739-10136 GCF_001515645.1 Sinocyclocheilus grahami
GTTGATTTGCGATCAGTGATGCAATAGAAGAGATGCTGGAGAAGGAGAATTTAAATGGACCGCTGTGATAAGTCTCAAAACTGGATTGGTACACGTCAGGAACAGTTGACTATCAGCTGATGCGAGCTTGACTGACGTGGCCTGCTTGAACTAACGCGATGCTTGATTTTTCTTTTTGTTTTGAATAACCAAAACAAAAGTTTCTATTTAGTTTGTATAATTGTTTAATTAAAAATATTGTGTGATAAAGCGTTTACACCTATAGTTGTTTACAAAAGGCATGTTAAAAAAATGTAATAAAATTTTGTAATAACTGTTATAACTATTGCGAAATAACACTTACAAGCTGGATAGTTCTAAACTTAAGAGAGGGGATGTCATGTATTTTGTATAAGTGTGCTACCCGTACCTGTGTGACGTCATCAACAGTCGATTCCAGTAAAAAGTCTCATTCCTCACCTACAAAACATATAAAAGACATAACAATGAGCCTGGAACAATGGGCGTGCTGAAAGGAGGCACTACCCCTACACCCTGATAGAAAGCTTTGTCGACCAATTATGAAGACCTTTCTCCATGCCCCTACCTTTCAGCACACCCTAAACTTTCGCCACGCCCATTACTCCAGTGAGAGCGATAATTGCCTCAGAATCTTCTCCTTCACGCTGCCATCATCGAAGACACACCAGAAGATACCACAACTTCTTCACCGCATCTGATGGCCACCTTCTGTCGACTTGTGTCGTGGGTCCCATCAACCCGCTGGACCCGCACAAGTACTGCATCGCCTGCCTGGGCCTGGCTCACGCTGAGGCTGCGTTCTCTGAGTTCGACTGCGTGAACTGCACTGATTTGCCGGCACATATTTTGAGGACTCGGAGGAGCATTGCTTGTGGCCTTACAAGGAGGAGGCCCACTGCCGCCAGCGAGCCTCTGGTGGCCCCTCCCCTCCCTCGGGGCCCCTTTTCCCAGTCTTTTTCACTGACGAGAGCCTTCGCCCCCCCCCACCCGCCATCATGAATGTTGTTTCCTTTGGCCCTGAGGAAGACGATGACTCCATGTCCATCTCAGCGTCAGAAAAGGACTAGGCAGAGTCTGAATGGGATCGCTTTAACACTGAGGGCCCCCTAGACCTGCCAGGGTCCTTGCAAAAGCTGTTAAGGAGCTTGACCTTAATTGGGATGCTCCGGAGAATACTGCCAGGAGTAAGCTTGACTCCTGGTACTGCCAGTCGAGCCGCCGCTTGGCTTCCTTGAGGAGGAGGGTTCCATTCTTCCCTGATGTCCGTAAGCAGTCATGGTCTGCACCCGTTGTGGTCTCAGTCGTGGTCTGCACAATAAAACAATAACAATAACTGTTAAACAATAACAATAATACAATAAAACAATGAAACACAG
>NW_015510742.1:11343-11548 GCF_001515645.1 Sinocyclocheilus grahami
CAAAAACAAAAGTGTTGCATTTATAATTTTGTTCAGTGTATGTTGAATAATTTGACTAGTTACATCAAAAAGATCTACAACATATAAAACATTTTTCTCATACCACTCTTGTTTGAATACTGTCTTTCTCTTTATTGTAATGGTTATGTTATTCCACAAGGTAGAACCATGCGGTGTAAAATTTTGGGTGAATATCATTTTCCAA
>NW_015510743.1:0-1504 GCF_001515645.1 Sinocyclocheilus grahami
CACACACACACACACATACATGCCACACCCTGAATTCAATTTCTATATGGGAAAAAAAACTGCTGGAGTGATTTTCATTTGATGTTGGGACAAGAAAAGACCTGTGTTATTCCAGGCCCTGACACAGAGGGTGTTGCGTTCACCTCTCTACTGATGCGATTAAGATCTCATATCCACTGCTATTTCAGGTAATAAATACGAGCTAAGCAATTCTTCCTTTCTTTTTCTCCATTTTAAGGTGGATTCATCCTTACAGTAATGCAGAAAAAGAAAAGAAAGATAAACAGTTTGCTATTCGACACTCATGCGCGCACACACTTTTATTACTAACTTGGCTATTCCTGTCTCTCTCTTTCCAGAAGAATGGTAATACAGGCATTCATGTGGCATCATGTCTCAATCTTCCTCCAGGACGTCCCACCGCTGCACAGTTTAGATGTCTCACAAAAGGTGCGGTCACACTTCACTTTGAGAATGTGAAATTTCTTCTGAACCTGCAACAAATTTTCGCAACAGGATATGATGTCACATTCTATTTCTAATAAATAGTAAATTAGAAATAATAAACTCAAAATATTTTAAAATACTGTTTTGCAACACTACCAAAAATGCATCTTTGAAGTTTGTATTCTTTGTAGACTGAACCTGTGATGTTTACATACATCTTCCTCTATTGGTCAAAAAGCTAAAAGCAAAAGCTAATACCTTTGGCTCCATTCTACTACGTTTGTGTGTATAAATGGAAGTGAACACTATATAAAATCTTAATTTTACACCACCAATTCAGATCATGTTAAATAATTACTGAGTTTACAGCAACAAATAGCACTCGCTGAATGAACCCCATCTAAGTTAATTGTACACAATGAAATTAACCTTGACAAAATTATCATAAAACAAATTCATTATTTGTGTGCTTTGCCATCTCTGGCCCACTTCTCTTCACTTGTCTCTTCTTAATTACTATAGTGCTGATGGTACAGCTACAGCCGAGTCTCAAACACAAGTCATTTCCATCAAAGTTCACTTCCTAAATGAGGCCTGAACAGTTGCCATATGTGTAATGGAGTAGATTAGCTAGATAATGGGAAAAACTTATCCAAGATCAGCTCTTAATTGAAGCTGTATTCATAACAGATTGTTAAACATACCGCTCTATCTTCACTCTATCAGTGTCTGAATCTGTGTGATTCAAGACCAGTTGTAGAAGTTACTCACAGTTAATGATGTGTAGTGGTTAAAAAAGCTCAGGGTTAGTGATATTTATAGAAAATGCCTTTGTCCTGAGAACACAATTCAGATCAAATTTACCTTCAGTACACAAGTAAACAAATTTGTTGAATTACATTAAAATAAGACATTTTTTTCCAATGTTTGTACAACGAGACTAGAAGAAGTTTGTTTCAACAAATAATGTTATGTTGAACAAACTCAATAAATTGTATTTATTTAATACATTTTAAAGATATACAGTGGGTACGGAAAGTATTCAGACCCCCTTAAA
>NW_015510743.1:2906-4564 GCF_001515645.1 Sinocyclocheilus grahami
ATTTTAAGGGGGTCTGAATACTTTCCGTACCCACTGTATATGCATTAGATCAGCAAGTGAGAAGAGGCTAGTCTCAGTACTTGCAATTGCACTGCTATTGTTCATTAAATGTAGCAACATTCACTACAGTTTTCAGACATCTAAGTGATGGTTGGTTCATGAACTATTTGTTCACAAGCTGCACACTAGAAAAAATTGAAAATAAAAGCTATTTTGAAAAATGTTGGTAACCAGACAGTTTACGGTAACCAACATCTTCCATAGTATGGAGGAAAAGACAATGGAAGTCAATGGCTACCATCAATTGTCTGGTTACCTGCATTCTTCAAAAGATCTTCTTTGGTGTTCAGCAAAAATATTTGGGTGAACTATCCCTTTAGGAGAACACAGTAAAACAAAACTACCAAGAATTTGTTTACCTGAGAGTGTTTACAAACATGTTAAAAGTTGTATCCTAATTTATCATAATATCATAAATTATCATAATTTAATTGCTAATTAAAAACAATTGCTAGAGGAAAACACGTTTGGGTAACTGAACTTTACTGACCTTACAGTTTTGAAAATGTGTTTTTTTGTGTGACAGCTAGCCCCATCCACCAAATAGCCTGTATGATAAGGTGCATGTTTATTGTTTTTGTAAACCGAACAAAGTAAAGAGCAGTGTGTGTGTGTGTGTCTATGAGCACATACATGTGTTTGAGCGATCGTTCAGCTGTCTTTACCAACGCAGCTGTCCGTCGTCATACAGACAGCTGCCACCGTCAACCTATCAATGAATCGTTACTCCTTTACATAAACAAACCATGAATGTGTGTGCTTTTTCAAATACAAGTATTATGTTACAGCAAATGTTAAGATTACTTGTTCTCCTTCCTTTTGTCTATATGTCTATATGCGAACATATTTATGGTTAATGATGAATGCATTGTAATGCATCCATGTAACTTTGTGTGGGCTGCAGGTTCAATGTCAAAAACTAGTGAAGCCAAGTTTCAGACTGAAAAACAACACTGCATCTAAACTGCCATTGTGAGAAGCATTGAACTTCTGAATGCTCCAGGCTACTGTCCTTTTAGTGCCAAGTGTGAATCAGTGAGAATGCAGCAGGGTGGTTTCGCATAGATACAAAGTGTACTTTGCACATGCATTTGTTTAAGCAGAATTCACCAGAAGAGAGACAGACCAGTTGTAATAAATGGTGCCTCTCATCACACACTGGCAGCTTTGTCAATTTCCTCTGTACAGACATATGCACCTACAGCACATACCCATGCATCTGTGGTAGGATGTCCCTCTGAAACTGAAATCTGATAGTATGTGTACAGTAACCCCACTGACACTGGGAATCTGGCTGTGACCCTTGAAGCCGCAGCTATGCTGTTCTGAGAAGATATTTAAAATTAAGAAAAGATATTTGGAAATAAATGTCCGCTGCAGATCTATAACCTGACAGTGTCACGTGTAAATGTAGCGTGTGTCTGTGTATTAGTGTCTGTGTCTATATATCTGTTCTCTCATATCTCTGGCAGTAGTTAGGTTGCAGCTGTTGCTCTCAGATCAGTCCAGTCATTCCTCAGCTGTTCCACTTCTGACCACTGAACATATGCATGTGTGTTTCTTCAAAGGAAACTCACTAACCTCACTAAATCACTAAC
>NW_015510743.1:5358-6168 GCF_001515645.1 Sinocyclocheilus grahami
ACACTGGATGTTACATCGCTTGTAATGATTGGAAAATCCATTTGTTCTTCATGTCAGAAACTGCAGGAGCGCTTGGGGTACATCTGTATGTCAGAAATATACCAGGACATCACTTTACTGTCCGCATCCACTGTAGATAGTATAATGGGTACTATATTGTCTTTGGTCGAGTCGCGCTGCGGGTTTTGCCCGGGGATGAACCCGCGAGAGTGGAAGAGTTCCGGAGAACATCTGCGCTGTGTGTTGAGTCACCTTACGAGAGAATAAGACCAGCAAGCAAGGTTAAAAATATATGTACGTTTGTCTGTGTTTGTGTCAACATTTTTGCACACCAGTTTAACCTAGTAACATTTACCCGTCAACATAGCGGTAACAAACTTTACTATGGTAAACTGCGCTGTCGTTTCAATCGACATTTTATCAGCTTATAAAATTACCCAATTAAAATGACTTTTAACGAGCAACGCTTAACTTGTATTAACGTTAAGTTAACTAATGTTAAATTTTGTTCAGGTGTTAGTAGGTAATGTTGGCCAGTAGCCTATTGAAAAAATAAAATCGTATGTTAGCTAGGATAAACAAGTTTTATGGCTAGCTGCCTTTCTAGTTTTAGAATTAGTTTGTTATAGTTTTTAATTGGAATTTAAGATTTACTGCATTTTTTGTATTTGTGTTTTTAAGTCCGCATGAACCGGAAGTTGCTGCCGACTTTATTTCAGTGTAGTGACGTATTTCCATATGAAACAGAATATTGAATAGAGGGCGGGGTTTTATTTTTGCGCTCCTCCTCTCTGTCTCTCACTCATAGCA
>NW_015510743.1:9600-11049 GCF_001515645.1 Sinocyclocheilus grahami
TTTTTTAGTAAAGGGGATCTGCCATGCCTCATCAGCATTCAGATTAAATGTGTTGTACTGCTTTTGCATGGTTAAGTAAGAGTAAATGGGGTTATCGTGACTCGGATTACTGTATTATCACAATACTTTATGAATCTAATCACATAAAAAGAATTATGTCATATCATAATCCATGTATAACATAATGTTCCTGGCAATTCCCACTCACCGTAAGTCTTGCCACTGCAAAAACGGCAGCATAAAGCTTTTTCACATTAGCAGTTGCAGGATCGTTTGCTTTGAGACTGACCCAAACACCAAACACCTGGAGTCTTTTAAAGTGCTATGCATTCTCATCTCAAATCCATTCAATATGATGGAGGGCTTCTTCAGACCCTCAAAAATATCTGTTTGAATCTAGGACACATCTGCAAAGCAGCTGTGATGATGCTTCATTCAACACTAGTCTATTGGATAAATCTAGAGAGGCAGGTGACAGTTGCTGGGACATCACTGAAAGACTGTGACACTAACACTGACCTTTTGCCATTTGGTGTTACATTTTATATTGTCATAGTCCTCCCCGTCCAGCCTGGTCAGTAATATTTTTCAGACATTGTTACTCACTGGTCAAAGTTGGGTGGATGCAGCCAGGAAAACAGAAGTTGGCACTAGAAAAGAGGATGTGGTAGTACCATCAATCAGTTGTTGCTTTTTAGCTAAAATTGCCCACAGTAACCTATAGGTTATTTGATGGGTTTCTTGGAAGCTTCTTCTGCACTGACGTGTGCTGTAATCTGGTCAGAACACATCTAACATAGCCGACATGTTTAGTTTTCACTACAGTTGATGATGGGCTGAGAGCGGTTACATTCTATTAAATGTTCGACTAAGACAAAAACACTGCATAATTAAGTTAATTTTGTGTAACTTACATTATAGACATCATATTTCCAGTTTATTTTCGAACAGTCAACAAAAATAGCTCCTAACGAAGCTAAGGCCAAATTAACCGCTGCGTGTCTCCAACCAATACATGATTGTAGCCGACGGTGTTTTCTTCTTGAATGAATCAGTGTTTCGAGTGAACGATTCAGTGGTTCACTGATAAACGGAAGTAAGCATCCAAGTGAGGATATGTCCTTCCTTGACCAGTCCTTCTGAGGCTTCAAGGCTAGAGTCATTAGGCTTATTCGAGATCGGTGCTGCACAGAACGATCAGCACATGACATCAAAGTGCAGTGAGAGAAATTAAGAATCATTAAGAGTGATCTGCTCTCCAATCGCTCTCGTCGTACTTTACTATGTCATATCGGTCTGTGCAGCTCTGCTTTAAATGGAACACACCTCTTCTCAGCATTAAGTGCGCATGGCTACATCATAAATGTCTCCGTCCCTCATGGTCAGGGCGCAAAAATGCTATTACATTTATAATTTGAAGAATATTTGAAAAAGTATTATACTGAAAAA
>NW_015510743.1:11059-11542 GCF_001515645.1 Sinocyclocheilus grahami
AATATTTTTTGTTCTTTTATCTATATTTCAATTAAATGGATAAGTTTTTCTCACTTGTTTGTCTGTAACTCACAGAGCATAATCAGCCAAATATATAAACATTACTCAATAACTAGCTAGCAGCAGTGAGGTGAGTACTGAGTAACATAAATCTGGACCTTGCAATACGTTGTTTTCAGATTTTTTTAGCTTTTGGCAAGAGGCATGAAAAGGATCATCCCTTCAAACTAATGCACTCTTTGGCAAAGTGCCGAAAATCAAGATGTCTCTTCAACATGACATTGATGTCTCTCAGAATTTCACTGCTAGGGTTTTCAAATCAGCACTCTATCATTCTTACAGCCCTTCTAGTGTTTTCATGGGAATATGCAACTTGAGAACATGGTGCTTGGAGACCTATGGTTTATTTGCAATAGTAGTAGAAATGTTTAGTGGGCTGAAAGGCTTACATTGGGCATCCTCTACTGTGCAGGTTAGTTTTTT
>NW_015510744.1:0-229 GCF_001515645.1 Sinocyclocheilus grahami
GTTTTTGGTAGTTGCAAAGCCCAAAACAACCATGTTTTATGCTATTCAGTTCAATCTGTCTGAATTATGGTGCATGCCTACAAGACCAGTGCAGTGTAAGCGAAAAGTGAACAAACCTAATTATTATCGTAAAATTTGTTGCACACTCAAAGCTGATCTTGTTAAAGGCGTTGTGCAGAAAAAATCACAAATTTGCCTGCCTATCCAGTACTGATGGTTAATGGTAAGC
>NW_015510744.1:301-808 GCF_001515645.1 Sinocyclocheilus grahami
GCTTGTAATGATGATTGACAGGACTGAATGATTAGGCTCCTCCCTTACCTATGTTTGGAACTTCATTTATTTATAACTGCGGAAAGAGACCGATCAAACTTTGCGTTTGTTGAAAAGCGCCACTTTTTGTCGACAGGTTCTCATTCAATTGAGACTTGTTTTGTGGAGAACCAAAATGGCCAATCCTTGTTTTTTTCTTCAGATATTTCATCCACAGTATAGTGATGTGTCAGTTCTCGAAGGGATATGTCAGGGGCTAATTGTTAGAAATTGAGTTATTGAGCAGTTTGCCCTTGCTGGTGCCCTAAAGGACTGGTGGCAAATACAAATAGCCTCCCTCTTATATTGGCATTCTGCTGAGAAACTCTTGACTTACCCGTGCCATAATATTGTTGTAATAATTGGAGCTCAGGGGCCATCAAATATCATGCCAGTTTGTTCAATTGATTCAGACAAGCCAAGAAAAGAGAGAGAGAGCAAGGGAAAATATGAAACATCCAAAAGTCA
>NW_015510744.1:826-4310 GCF_001515645.1 Sinocyclocheilus grahami
GATTTCACCTGACTAGAGCTTTTGGTGTGGACCAGAGTCAGGTTGAACTAAAAGATTAGTTGGTGTGAAAGCTGTACTGTGGGATGCTGAGCAAATAGTCTGAATGCAATCCTTCCTTCCTTGCGGAGGTGGATTGTTACAGGATATTTTATGTTATTGCATGCATTTGCAACTGAGTTCCATTTTTAGCATCTTGTGTAATACATGAATCGGATGTGGAAGTGGCGATCTGTGTGTTTGAAGTTTTAGTAGTAAAACCAAAGGGAAAAAAACAGTTATGCTGGCATCTTCTCCTCCTAGTCATTACCTACAGTATTAGAGTAGTAAACAACAGCAACCATATGAAAAGAGAATCTGGGGGAGGGGCCCAATCAAACTTCAGCTATCAAGCCAACTGTGAAAACAGCCATACTGCCATCAGCAACAACAAACAACAGAGCTTTTGTTCTCACAACAACCAGTTATAATTTGTTGCTCTTTTGGACTGTTATTTGGCAAGTGATTAATTTTTTTCTAATTTAAATTTTTTTTAGACAGTGTAGTCAATATCTGTTCAATATCTACATCGGATGTCATTGTAATGAATTAATCTTTTCACATCATATCTGGTTAAGACACAAAATTATAGTTCATTCAACACAGGCTGAAACATGGCTGAACCATGTCTGTAGCAACATTTCAGCAAAATGGTATTATGTTGCTTGATGCAAATTTTGCAACACTTTCAAATTGAAATGTCAAATGAGTGGCAATAAAAGCTAGAAAATCTGGCAATGTTTTATTACTTTGGATGTTGTATGTATCAGAACTGTAGCAGTTCAGAAAATAAATGTCCAGTGAATGGTGCTAAAATAGCATACCACCTACAAAAAACCTGGCCCTAAACCTAACCATTAGTGTTAAAAAAAACATGTAAAAGACACAATTGCCGAAGCAGCCATTCCAGTTTAGCTTGTTTCTACAAGTCTTTAAGCTCTTTTATAACAGACCACCTTATCCTTGAGCTCTTTGATTCACAGACACTCGTACCTGAGCATTCCACATCGCAAGTGCAGCTGTACCAGGTGGGCTACTGAGCAAGTTTACTTCATCAGAAAAGTCATACATATTGAGCTAGATTTGAGTCATTGGGTTTACACTTTTTGGAAGAATCAAACTATGCATGTTTTACTTATAGTCATCACACCAGGCTCAGTTAAAAGGAAGCATTTTAACTTTGAAAAAATGACACACTTCACCTTTTAGCAACACTATTATCTTCTTAAACAGCTGTCCTTCTATTTAGATTCACCAGCTTTCAGAGCATTTGCACCCTAATGCTGACTGAATTGCACTGTGTGCTCATTACCATTTGGCCAGTCAAACACTGAGGTGCATGTGCATAGCCGAGTAAACAGAGGACACATCAGACGAAAAAACAACATTTAACATATCATTTACAGGCATAATATTAAGCAGTGATGGACAGCAATGCTTTGTGATACAACCTTTTGACAGCATTCCAATGAGAGAGCTCAATAATCTTTACACTTCAAATAGCACACACACTGAGGGGTTAATGGAGAAGGTCATGGCACCAGCATGCAGTCACGCAGAAGAAAGCATGTGGTCGTGAAACACATGGCACAAAGCCAATACATGAGCACCGCCCAATACATTAGCAGCTCACATTAGCATTTTTCACAGTACCTCGATCACACTGTTATTTCTTCATATGACTGCTTTGTATAAAAGACCCTATAAATGGTTAGTACTACTAGTATTCTATATGTATGGGATGTTGCTGTGTTTGTATCCGCACTAGGCTTCTAAACTAGATTAACATAGTCAAGCATGACACATAAAATATTACTCAGAAAAATCTTTAAAAAAAATGAAATTCAGATGGTTTGCGATCTATACTATATAACAGAATACCAGACTCTTTACACAAAATGCATATACGTATATAATATGTAGTTTTCATTGTGGGCGGCAAAATGTAAAACATAAAATGCAATGCAACACAGTGATGTTTGAAAGACACAAATACACATTCCTCAAAGGCCCGTTGCATCACATTTTATACACACATTTGAACTTAAAAAAAAAGTCTTTCAAAACTGGCTGCAACACTTTCTTCATGCTGCATGCTTTGCTGTAAATAGCAGAAGAGATTTTAAGTGCTTCCACTTTTGGATGCAAAATACTGTACATTTTAGTCAGAACTTTTTAGCTCCCTTTGTAATGCATAGCATCTGTTTGATGTACATGTGTTCAAAGTCTGACTGAAGTTCAACGGAGACTCACTTTGCATTTTACAAAATATAAATGCGTAATTTTCAAATATTTACAAATAAGGATTCAACTATAAGATGCAAGTTATGTGCTGATGAAAATGCATTATGCTTTATGCTGTCAAATGCATTAAACAACACTTCTGATAGGAAGGCAATCTTCTTTAAACTTTAAGCACTTATTACTTTTTGTACAGTTGGTACACATGCATGCTGAGCTAATGTGAGTACCATTACACTCTCCTGCTACTTTTACTTGCTAAAAAAGTATGGACTATAAATCAAACAACAGACATATAGGAGACTGCACAACAGCTTTTTTAGCAAAGTTTTGATCATGGTGATTGTTCAGAGGCTTTAGAAATGTGTGCATCAAATATGATACTGTAAGCTTTATAGGGTTAAACAGACCATTTCAATAATGATTAGCTTGTAGCTTAGCATGCTACAGTTTTCCAGTGTTGACCAACTTCACCATCACGAAGGTTATGAAGGTGAACAGGCTAGCAGCACCAAACCAATTGGCCTGAGCTGGACTAGCATCTCTTGGTTACGTATGTAACCATGGTTCCCCAAGGGAACGAGACACTGCGTCGAGATTCGCTTTGGGAACGCCCCTGCGTGACCGCGTTCTGAAGCACGTGTAAAATCAGTCCAATGGAGCAGTGAGACATCACGAGCGGGGTGACATGAGTGCCAGAAAGTATAAAAGCACATCCGGCAGAGCGCAAGTTAGCTTCAATGAAGTAGCGCCTGGAGGGATGCAGGGAGTATGGCAAAGAGACGCAGTGTCTCGTTCCCTCTGGGAACCATGGTTACAGAAGTATAAAAGCACATCCGGCAGAGTGCAAGTTAGCTTCAATGAAGTAGCGCCTGGAGGGATGCAGGGAGTAGCCGCCGCAGCACAAATATCCTCATACTCATAGTCTGCTTGGTCGTCGGAGATCTTTTCTTTGGCGGACCAAAGCAAACAAACAGCTGATCTGCCTTATGCCACTGGGCAGCTCTGTGTGTAAGCGTTCAGTGCTCTAACTGGACAGAGCAGATTAAGCCTTTCTTGGCCTACTTCCTGGAACGGAGGAGGACAGAATGCCTGAAGTACTATGGGCCCTGGCGAAGAAGTGGACACCTTAGGGACATACCCGACCCTCAGGTAAAGGAATGCCCTAACCATGCCTGGAGCAAATTCCAGGCACGAAACAGAAAGT
>NW_015510744.1:4672-5045 GCF_001515645.1 Sinocyclocheilus grahami
AGAATCGCTCCTGCAGAAACTCCAGAACTGTACCAATTGGGCAGTTGACTGGGTCTTGCAGTTGCTGTCCACACCAGGAAGTGAAAAGCTTCCACTTTAAGGCATACTGTTTCCTAGTGGCGGGAGCGCTGGACTGGAGTATAGTCTCAACAACCTCAGTTGAGAGACCAGATGCTAGGAGCTGTGCCCCCTCAGGGGCCACGTCCACAACTTCTATAACTACGGGCGGGAGTGAAGAAAGGTGCCCCCCGCCTGAGAGAGGAGGTCCATCCTGATCGGAATCTCCAGCAGTGTGTCATTTCCTGCGACGCAAATAGATCCACTTCCACCTCGGGGTGGAGTCTCCAGCCCCCGGGCCTCAGCCCCTGTCTCG
>NW_015510744.1:11035-11532 GCF_001515645.1 Sinocyclocheilus grahami
CCCACGTCCACTCTCATGGCTCCCAACTTCACACCTCTCTGCCGGTCCTCCACACCCACCTTCCTCATTTCAGCCGACACAATGTGGAGAATATTGCCTCCCACATGCGTTAAGACAGCTGGCCTTGGTTCCTTCACTGGCCAAAGCATGATTAATCACTTGACAAGATGAGTAGCAAGAGTTGGCTGGAGAGCCAATGTAAGCCTCTCAAGATGGATCATTTCTGACCCAAACACACCTGATGATGGACAAACCCTCCCTCATGGTAGAAGAAAAATGAGCTGATCAGGGCACAGTCTGGCTGGAATAGAGGAAGAAAGTTATGCCACAGCGTGAGCGTCAAGTCAAAAGAAGTAATGGATCGCCAGAGATATCGGCAACAGGCTGTAAACAAGAAGCCTGATCCACGGAGAACTGAAATCTCATTTTAAAAAGACATTTATACACATATTTGCCTCCAGCTGACCTGATCTGCTCTGGAGGGGGTCGAAAAAAAA
>NW_015510745.1:0-939 GCF_001515645.1 Sinocyclocheilus grahami
TGTATATATTTAAGAAAACTATGTTATGTTTATATATTAAATATAATATATAAGAATATGAGTATATAAATGTATAAACATAAATATTTTCAAAATATATACTGTATGTGTGTGTATTTATATATATATACATAATAAATAAAAAAAGGTAAACATACATATATATAATGTAAACAAAAACTTTTATTTTGGATGCGATTAATCGTGATTAATCATTTGACAGCACTAATATTTTGTAAATTTCCTACCATAAATATGCCAAAACTTAATTTTTGATTAGTAATATGCATTGCTAAGAACTTCATTTTTGCACCCTCAGATTCCAGATTTTCAAATATTGTCCTATCCTAACAAACCATACATCAATGGAGAGCTCATTTATTCAGCTTTCATATAGTGTATAAATCTCAATTAAAAAAAAACTGACCCTTATGACCTTATACCAGGGTCACATTTATGCGACTCATAAAATGAACGTACACACATACGCCTCTCTTTCAGATGTGAAATCTCTGAATCACAAATGATCTTGAACTAGAATCTGAATGGTTTCAGCTCACTGCCTTGTAAACGACTCGTAATTAAAGTCATTAACATGTAAAAGATCACCAGCCATCGTCCAAATTCTTTAATTCAGAGCTGCAAGAACAGCATACATTTTCAAAAACCTGCAATAGTCCGACAAGAAAAATTGTGCACGTCTGCTCAGACCCTGAGGTGAAGCGAAGCCCTTTTCCACGTCAAATATGAGCGCTGGGCATGGAGTTTAGAGTATGCACACTCTAAGATCACATCTGAGCATACGCACGCTTTATAAATGAGGCCCAATATGTAGATCATTTCTTAGAAACTCTAGATCATATTTTTAGTGGGAAGTTGTGGCCTAATGGTTAAAGAGTCGGACTCGTAACTCAAAGGTTGTGGGTTCGAGTCTCGTAC
>NW_015510745.1:949-3697 GCF_001515645.1 Sinocyclocheilus grahami
TGCTGTGTGTGTGCACTTTGGATGGGTTAAATGCTTGGCCACATGTCACGTCAATTTTCACTGTAAACAAAATCTAAAGACTGAAACCCTGTAAACTCGGCTAAGAATGCCAAATAATAACCTTACTCAACAGGGTCTATATAGGATGTCATAGGTGATCAAATAAATGGTTAACACTTCATTTTAAGGACCAATTCTCATTCTTAACTATATTACTAGCATATTGGCTGGTTGTTAGTACTTATAAAGCACATATTAATGTCTTATTCTGCATGCCCTTATTTTAGATCCCTTAATATTAACAACTACCTTACTAACTATTAATAAACAGCAAATTAGGAGTTTATTGAGGCAAAAGTCATAGTGAGAATTGGTCCCTAAACTTAAGTGTGACCAATAAAGGTTTAAATGGGCTTTATTTTAATCATTTTGTTATGTAATGATGACCATGGTGTAAAGGCAATAAGCACTCAAGACTGTGCTTTATAGTAAATTATGAATAAATGTTGAGCACAACAACATCAATTTGCCATGATAGCATTATAAATGCATTATATCTTCTTTCTTTTTTTGTGTTTTACTTCTTTTGATGAATGTTGTCTCTCACACCTCTCACTGGTTTCTAATGTCATGTCTTATCTTTATCACTATCTTTAGCTATCGGTTTCATTTTAATCTGACAGTCTGTTCCTTCTCATTTTTTGATATCTACTCCAAGCATATGTTCATTAAATGAATTTTAATTCTTTTTATTTTTTATTAACAGATTAGCTTAGCTGTCAACATATATTTTGTAGTTTTCAAGGGCACTGTTAATGAAACACACAAAGTAATGTGATTTTTGTATTTAGCATGTCAAGCGTTATAAAGAAATATTAAAAACAAAAGTTTTATAAAGATTTGTTTCACTGTGTAATTACTCATTCTTTGTTGTCTACAATAGTAAACTATGAAATAACACAAATGGAAGAGTGAAATAAAGTTAAACAGATCAAACCTATCATATATTTTCGCCCACCTATATTACAGCTCATGCACACTCGGGAATTTCTACAGTATGTATACAAGCCACTTTTTGGCTGTTTTACCTTCAAATCAATATCCATTTAAAAAATGTTTTTACATGTAGCCACATTGTATATACAAAATACAGTCAGAGCATTTAAGCTTTTAGATCAAAGAGGTTTTAAAGATAACGAGAAACGCCAATTGTATTTTCTTTCCACACTTTGTTTTAGCAAATATGTTCTTACAAAGTAAATTACACAAACACATGTATGTGTATGTCTATGTATATTTCAAACTCTAACATGGGTAAGATGTTAAAAGATATGTGCCGCTGAGAAACTAGTTCACACAGAAAAAGGAAGTGGTCAAGTCTTTTGCAATAACATTCAGCCTCTACTACAACTTAAGCCCACTCCCATGAGATGTTTAAGGCATTTAAAGATGACACACAGCAAGCAGATGAATCCACTCACGTCAAGCGCACAAATCAATTCACACAACTGAACACCTTACATGGAAATGAGCCATTTCATGCTTCAGTGTTGCTTAATGCAGCTATGGGGCTATATAAGTGCCACAAACCATAAACATAAATACAGTACACTCTATCAGCATTGCAATTTTTTTTTTCATTCTGGTTCATTTTTTTTCTATAGAAATATACATACATTTTCCCATTATTACCAATAATGAGAAATTGAGTCGATGAAGTATTTGTCAAAATGCCAAATGAAGCAAACAGAAAATACGTCCTCTAGCCTTTTTACTCACTAAAAAGCAACCTCAAACACAAGCGCTAATACAAAACTTCAGGGCCTCGTGTTCATGCATGAAAGAGAAGCAAGTCTGAGAAGATTCATCAAATTCAACCGCAAAAGATTCCATAAAGAAGAAGCCAGATTGGCTTAGCAAGAAAAGGTCAGTGTAATTGTAAGCTAACAGCAAAATGCAAGGTTTATAATGGAAAATGTGGTTGTAGCTTTGTGTTAAATCAGTAAATGCAGCGAAGCAGCACAATGACTTTAATAAAACATGTCTAGCTACAGAGACGTGTGCCACTGGTTAGACATGCAAATTTTAAATATGTAATTTACATTTATGTGAGCTATTATAAAATGTATTTTATTAAGGTGTTTTATTAAGCCAAAAAGGTGGAATAATAATAGCATGCCCTATATTAAGATATAAATAAGTTGCTCTAATGATTTTTTAAGTAAGTTTGGCTTTGTGTAAGACACTACTACTAATAATAATCAACAAACTCTGGACAATAATGTATATATACTGAAAAGTCTAAGAGCAATAGTGAGAAAACTTCTCAATTATACAGTTCTTTCATTATAAATTATATTAGAACATGGTAACAATGCAAGTAAAATGTTTCATGAATTTCATAATTTTGCAGTAATCTTTCTCGTAAAAGTTTCAAAACCCTATAACCTTCTGTTTTTTTCCTTCTTAATTATATTTTGAACCCCAAAAAAGTCTCCGGAGTGATCTACAATTTAGACATTTGGAGCTCACTATATATAAAGTTTAGTTTATATAATGTGAAAAACATTATTGCAAATATTCAGGATTTTAATATGCAAATCATTAATGAATTAGTGTTGAATTATTAACATACATTAAACACATTTATATTTAATCAATAATCACAAACTAATAATTGCCTTCTTTAAAAGAAATATCAGACCACAATAAGACAGAGAAACATCTGATATTCTTGAACAGCTTTGC
>NW_015510745.1:11314-11540 GCF_001515645.1 Sinocyclocheilus grahami
CCAGTCCATCAGTTAATGTCTTGAGAAGACAAAAGCTGCATGTTTTTAACCTCAGACCTTTGCTTTTGGCTAAATAAGAGTCCATAATCCATAATAATGCTTCCTCTAGTAAAAAAATGGTCTGGCTTGAATCAAGAGAGAAATCTGCACAGCTCAAGCACTGTTTACAAGTGAAAACAGCCCAAAACAGCTCTAAACAAATATGTTGGTGGATTTTGATGTGAGA
>NW_015510746.1:0-516 GCF_001515645.1 Sinocyclocheilus grahami
AAATCATCACCAATAAATACCTTAATTACAAGAATAAAGCTCAGATGGATTTCAGAAGCAACACATCTTGATTCTGTCAATAATAAAACATGGATTGGAAACAGAAATGATATGGATTTTGATTCATCTTTGCCACTGAAATATTTTGAATCCGTTCTCTAGTGAATCTTTTGACAAGTTGAATTGTTACTCTAGTAGTTGGTGACAACCGAGTCTTTTTGGGTCACGAGTGAGTACTGGAATCACTCTTATCACCTGAAAAATCATCGAGATCTGATTCGATTTTCTTAGATAGACAAATAAATGATGTGTTCGCGAACGAATACAGATGGGAAGTTTCATCGGTTCTATTTTTTTCAACTCCTGGACAAATGATTGCTATGAGCCTGTCCTTTTCAGCGAATTAAAAACATACAGCGCAAACCCGTGTAGTCGGATTTTCAAACGATTTAATGATTCTCAAAAAACATATCTTTAGTGCAGGGCTGTCCAAACTCGGTCCTGGAGGGCCGGTGT
>NW_015510746.1:526-1170 GCF_001515645.1 Sinocyclocheilus grahami
AAGTTAGTAGCATTTCTAATTTTAGTTAGCTAGCTAGCTACTTCCCAAAACTGATCCAAATAGGTCATACCTCCCTGGCACTCTTCTTTGCTGGTATTGATGCCTTGATTTCCATTCACGAACTGGCAGATGGAGTAGAGCCGACAGCCGCGGTGACAGGCATTCATGATGGAGTCCTGTAGGAACACGGTAAAGGGCTTCATTCAGAATAAATCGTTTTGTACAGTGATATATGTAACTCCAAGAATCACTCTAATAGAGGTTCATATCCAGAGGGATGTTGTGGTCACATGGAGGTGTTCTCAAAGGATGTTTTATAGAGTATCCAACATGAGTTCCTAAAAAAATCATTATGCAAGATGTGACATGCAGTTTTCTGAATGGCACATCAGAATCGAGGATTGATTATCGGTGGAGACAGCAGAGCACTGGTTGAGGTTTGAAGATGAAAGGGCAAAGTGTGGTGATTCAAACCCACGTAAGGTCGATTCATGACATTTAGAGTAACAGAAGTCACCCGACCCTGCAGTGACCTTCAGTATCACCATCAGAATTGACAGGGAGCAACATAAAATGTATATATTATATGTTTAGATTACATTTGTTGAGGTTAACCAATTAAAACAATGAAATCGTTAAATAAA
>NW_015510746.1:2351-3358 GCF_001515645.1 Sinocyclocheilus grahami
AGATGCTCCGTTTTGCGCATTTAGCACGTAGACCGTTCATTGCTGTTTGTTTGAGAATAACACATACGGCCAGACAGATCTACACACTGACCGTTAAATTCATGCATCATAAAGCATCATCCTCGGCCTGTTCTTGGTGGATACAAAGTAACGTTTCCCATGCGGTGCCAGGAACTGGGACACAGAAATCCATGAATCGATGAAGAATTGGCTCGAGGTGCAGCCAAATAATGCTCCCATCTTTGCGCAGTGTCTTTGCGCAGAACAGTTTTGTGTCCAAATGAACGTTGGATTTCATCTCGCTACGTTCTCTATAGCGATTTTCATTTGCAAAACGACTTTATTTATTTACATCTGCAAATGGCTGCGACTCTGATGAACCACTACTAGCAAACGCCTAATCCCATCAAATGCATTTTCCCACAGGCCGGTATATACTGCAGAAGCATCTGGTACGTGACACTTACTTTGGCGGGGCTTTTGTTTTTGATGGACATCTGGCATTGCTTTTTGCAGTAATTGATATCGCCCAGTTGGTCGTCAAACAGATCAGATGATGCCGCCGCCAACGCCACCAGAATCAGGGAGACGAGCGCGGGAACGCCGCCGAACTGGAGCATCTTTTTTCCGCAGGATTCGGTGCACTGGCGCGTCTGCGGGGCTCGGTGCGTCTCTACCTGTCCCTGCCGTTGCAGCTTCGGTTCGGGCTCTGTGACTCTGTCAGCCTCGTGCCTTTGATGCGCCGTGGCGTCACACCTCACATCATCACGCACGCACGCACGCACGCGCTACGCGTCTCGGGTACATTGCATTGCATTGCAGTATAAAGGAGTGGATAGAAGCAACATGGAAAAACATGTCTAGTAGGCCTACTTTAATGTAAAAGAAAGCAACTCAAATGTTTCATTTCTACCACATGAAATAAAGTTCTAATGAGGATGACTGTAAAGATCTTATTGTGCCAGTAATTAAACTAAAATTAACAATAATAAACTTAAAATAGTGTT
>NW_015510746.1:4838-6431 GCF_001515645.1 Sinocyclocheilus grahami
AAAAAAGCTAATTCATTAAGTTAGGTATCCTTCCTCTAGAAGATATACTCCATCATAATATAATGTTGCTATGCAAAAAAAAAAAAAAAAAACTTTACTAGAAGAGATGAAAACTGCGTACATAATTTAATATTATTGTCAATATAATTGTTCATTCACTGATTTCATTGGTCAGTCTCTCAATGCTAAAGCATCCAATAAGGCAAGTCTTTCCTAACAAGTACAGTACCATAGTTTATACATTAATTATTCAGTCTTGTTTCCCAACTCTTCAGTGTTCAATGGCACATGTTAAAGAGCTTGTCCGCCTCCCACCAGGAGCAGAAATGATCTGCATCAACACTTGGTTTCTCCGAAGGCCAGTAGTAGCTCCTCAAATCCAGCCATCGTTCCCTCTGAACATTTGTCTTAAACATGAATAAATATGAGCTCTGCGGACACACAAGACGAATATTTACAAGATGGAAAACCACTTAAGTTGCTAAAAAATGACCTTGTGCGACCTTTCCAACTGTGGCCATAAATCCAGTTGTAAAATTGCTGGAATCATGAAGTCTCCTCTTCTTCTGACCCCCAGACTTGGCTGTCATATCCCCCCAGGACCCAGTGCTTCCCATCGGCTCGAGCTTGACTGCGGTGTGCACCGTTAGTGCCGAGCTGGAAATAACAGCTAGATCCTTGTACTGGACGCTGAATGGAAGACGCTTGGCTAGAAACACTTATAGGGTCCTGAGCCCGACCGAATCCAGCGTCACACTTCATCAACTCAATGGCTCCTTGCAGCGGTCAGGAGACAACCTGGTTTGCCACAGAAGTAACGGAGAAGTGTTGGCCGGATCGTGTCTTTATGTCGGCTGTGAGTCTGAGAACATTTCTGGCTTACACCAATCATGTTTTGGTGTTTTTTGCCATGTGTTTTTGAATATTCATGCCAACCTCTTCTTTTTATTTTAATTTGACATATAGCGCTCCCTGAGAAACCCGTCAACCTGACATGCTGGTCACGAAACACCAAGGATCTCAGCTGCAGATGGTGTCCGGGAAGTCCAGGAGAGAGGTTCATCAACACCAAATACAGCCTCAAGTACAAACTAAAGTGAGATTTTGACACAAAAAACTTCATACCAACACCTGTTTTGCAAGAATCCCTTTTAATATGCAATTTTTCCATTTTAATAACCGTCTAGATGGTACGGTAAAGAGAAAGAATGTGAGGACTACACGGGACAGCCGTACACATGCTACGTTCCTCGTGACCTTGCCATTTTTACGCCATATGAAGTCTGGGTGGAGGCGTCCAATCAGCTCGGCTCTGCCACTTCTGATGTCATCACCTTAGACATTTTAGATGTAGGTAAGTAAGACTGAAATATGCTAGTTTGATGGAAAAATGGATGTTGAGATCAAGGTGGCTTGGGATAACGTCACGCTTACTAACTCGCACATAAATGCACAAAACCATCTGAACGTCTCGCATATGGTGCGCACACACTCATCTGTGAGAATAGATTTTTACAGACTGTAAAAACACTTTCCAACAGCTGAAACGTTTCCAAAAGGCAACTCGTGAAAATAGTACTTTAAAGGTCAATG
>NW_015510746.1:10614-11539 GCF_001515645.1 Sinocyclocheilus grahami
GAAACTTAGGTCGCTTCATTAGTCACACTGTCCTTTGAAGAACACTGCCACAAGAATGGCTGGTACCAATTACGCTTCTCTGTCCCCATATATCAACTCATCACATTCACTTGTAAATGCCATGGTCTTGCCTTTCAGGTACTACAAAGCGGTAAATCATAGTGAAACTCTAAAGGCGGCTTGGGAGAGTTTGCGGGGGCCTGTGACGACAAGGTTTTTATCACTCTCCAGTGCTTGGGACTTTCATTTGGATGAGCCAAGACTCTCCGAAGGAATCCGCAAGGAGCCAGTCGTTTGGTGACATGATCTACTGTTTGCCTCCTGCAGTAGTCCCCATCAAATACGCCAAAGGAAGCGTTTTTGTCTCAGACATGTTATTTTATAAGGGCATTAAAATATAAAGAAAGACTCCAATTTACGAGAAAGAGCATAAAATGTTAAAAAAGGAGATAATGGGAGACTTTCTCTTTCTTATTGACCTTTCATCCAAAAAAAGGACCTTGGCAAATGACAAAAACTGACAGATTTTAACTAAATTTAACTTGCTAAAAGTGAGAATTTGTAAGCAACAACAACAACAAAAGAGCATTTAAATATTCATCTCTTAAAGGTGAGTAAATGAAGACAAACTTTTCATTTCATTTCAGTGTACTGTCCCTTTAATTGGTAAACGCACAAGTTTAAATCATTTAATTGGTATTGGAAATGCAATTTGCAAATTGTTTGTCCTCTGTGTTTAAAAACATCATGTAAATACTGTATCATTATGTATAAATATTTTTGTCTGTATAAATGTCTTCAAAATATTTAAGGAATGTTCATATATTTTGTAACACATTAGCGTTTGCTGAATATTATTATGCACACAATAATGAACGCTATTTACATTCAGAATGAACTGATTTATACTTTAAATGAACATTGT
>NW_015510747.1:0-439 GCF_001515645.1 Sinocyclocheilus grahami
TGTCATGCTGCCTGACGATGTGTAGAGTTCTGTGATTGGAAGCTGTAGAGTTTTCAACAGCACATTCTGTGCAGGTCTGGGTAGATTACGCTCAGCGTTATCTTTAAAAGACTGAATGGCCAGTTTTAGACTATGAAGATTTTTTAAATAGTACCTTCACAAAAATCTAATGTAACTGGTACAATAATTAAAAGTTGAAAATTTACAAGAAATAAAATGCTGAAATTGTTAAAAGGAAGCGTAGTTAACACAAATTGAATAGTTTGGTAAGTTTACCATAATTAGGGTGCATTTCTTGACATAGTCACAAAAAATTTGCAGTGTACCATATGTATTAACTTCCTGCAGAACTGTGACACAGAAAACATATGTTTGATCATCTCTTATTAGAATCCAGCAGAGAGGATCTGTGTGAGCAGTCATGGACGGGAGTCTGTTG
>NW_015510747.1:5228-5757 GCF_001515645.1 Sinocyclocheilus grahami
GTGGATGCTGGATACAGTGGATCAGTGTGGATTGGACTGAAGAGGTGGCCACAGAAACGCTGGGGTTGGTCTAATGGAGAGAACACAACTTCTCAGTACTATAACTGGGATTCAGCACAGCCAAATGGAGATGGAGATTGTGTAGTTACTTCTTCCAGCGCTTGGCATGATGCGCCATGTAGCCTTTTACGATATTTTACATGCTATACAGGTACGTTTTTGTAAAAAGATGAATGTGCAGTTTAGCTGAGAATGAAGAGCTTCAAACTGTTTTTTTTTCCTCAATAGGAAATACTTCATATCTAATAACAATTAACAAAAACTGGGCTGATGCTCAAAGCTACTGCAGACAGTATTACACAGACCTGGCCACCATCCACAACTCTGCGGAAAATGACTACATATCTAAGATGCTTTATTCTGGATGGTACGTCTGGATTGGTCTGTTCCTGGACTCTTGGGAATGGTCTGACAAATGGATCCTCTTCTTCAGACACTGGGCAGCAGGTCAACCATCCATGAGTTCAGG
>NW_015510747.1:7224-10456 GCF_001515645.1 Sinocyclocheilus grahami
TTCTAGCTAGGCTTTTTCAAGCCAACTTAAAGTTTGTCTACAAACGTTTCAATCTAGTTATTTCTCCAGTGTTCTGTTCTGTCATTTCGTTTGTGCATCACTGCATTTAACAGCGATTGTGATTACCAGCACAACAATATGCTGATAACTATCAAAAGGACTAAAAATTAGCTTAGAGAAGGTGAGCAAAGAACACTCCCTTTATAATCATCAAAGCTGTGACTGAGTTCTAAACAACCTGATCTCATGAGAAAACGTTGGCGATTTTGTATGAATCCATACCATTTTTATTATTACACAGAAGTATATGAAAAGTATGAAGGCACGTTGTGAATGAAAGCATGAATACAAAGTCACCACCAGTTCGCCAAAAAGTGTAATAGTTACAAATTGCCACGAGAGTGACTTTGATCAGGCTTTAATCATGACTATATCTCTATGATATTTATATCTCTAAGCATATATGATCTTTACCAACTTTTTATTTTCCTCCTAAAGGGCCTAGGCCTTCAGTACCAATGTACCAGTTTATGAACCAAAGTATGACATGGCTTGACGCTCAGAGGTACTGCAGAGCAAGATTCACTGATCTGGCCGCTGTTATGACCATGAATGACGTGAGAAGGCTGGTAACTACAGTGGATCCTGGATACAACGGTTCAGTATGGATAGGTCTCCATGCTTTGGGGGTGGGACGCTGGCTTTGGTCTATGGGAGACAGCGCAATCTCCCAGGACAGTATGTGGCAGCCAGGAGAACCGAGTGGTGATGGGGAGTGTGTGAGGAGTTTTAGTGGAAGCTGGTATGATGAGAGCTGCAGCACCGTTCTCCCATTTGTGTGTTTCAATGGTGAGTCCTCTTAGTTTGAGTTTGTTTTTTCCACTTTAGCTGATCCTTGACTGAGGGCTGGTCCTTATCTTGTGTTTCTGAACAGACAGCACTGGTTTTATTATTAATAAGACTGCTATGACATGGAGAGATGCTCAGAGTTACTGCAGACAACACCACACTGATTTGGCGAGTATCAGCAGCCCAGAGCAGCAGAATCTGATCAGTAAAGAATCATCGCTCTGGATTGGTCTGTTTCTGGACTCTTGGGAATGGTCGAATCAGTGGAGCTACTTCTTTAGATACTGGGCAGCAGATCAACCATTACTGAGTTTAGTGTCTAGTAACTGTGCTGGCATGTCAGCAACCGATTCTGGGAAATGGGCTCAATATAGCTGTGATCTAAAGCAGCCTTTTATCTGCTATGGAGGTGAGTTTACACCATTCAAACGAGATTTGAAGGTCACTCTTGAAACAGACATTAAAATCAACTGTGATATGTTTTCATTTATTCTGTGTTGAGGATGATTTTAACTCTGTATTTCTCTAGATGACAAGTTAATAAAAAAACAGGTTGTCAGAGTGAAATTGTCCTGTAATGGAAAATGCACACTGAATGATCTTTCACTACAGACGACCGTTCTGAATGAGGTTTGTATCCGCCTCAAACACTGAGTTCACTTTCATTGTCAAATTCTGAATGAATAACTGTGCCCTGGCAACCATCCACAACACCCTTTAGCTTTCTGTGTTTTCTCTCATTTCACATTGTTGCTATAATTAGGTTTTGATTCTTTCTTGCTGGTCTTCCAGTTAAGCAAAAAGCTGAAGAGCATGGGGCTGGAAAGTGACAGACAATTAAGCTGGAGAAAGGGGCAAGATGGAGAAGTGTTTCATCAGGAGAGAAAATCTAGAGCGAGTTCAAATATTGTGTGTAATAGGCAGTAATCTTCTATTTCGCTTTTAAAATTTTCAAATAGGTTCAAATGATATAAAAGATGTATAGTAAAAGTAGATTGTTTTAAGGAACTGTGAAGTAGTTGTAGTATTATCCGTTATTTAAACATCATTATTAGTGATAGTATATAATATATTTATTGTAAGTGATTGTCAAATAATTTTTCTTTGACTTTTCCTGTTTTAAATATACCATTTACTATAGTTTCGAAAGGAAATATTTTAATTGAAACCATTGAAAGTATAATTTAAAAAAGGTTCAATGCAAAAAGAAGTAAGAGATATATATGAGCTATTGTACGTAAAAATAAAAGTATGTTGATGTCGTTCTCATAATTAATTGAAATTTGATTGGCAGAAATCATCCTGTAAAATGATCCTGTAAAATAAAAGTTGCTTTATAAAACTGAACTTCGGAAATTCAGATTTGATGAATTCATTATCATTGGAGCAGCCCTTTAAATTCTTTAATAATGATTCTCTCTCGCTCTCTCTTGTTCTCTCTTTGTGTGTGTTTTAAAATTAGAATAATTGTTAGATAATAAGGTAACAATTGCATATATTTATATCTTGCAGTAGGCTATACCAGACAAAGCATTTCATACAGCCTATATCTGACATTTATTTATTTCTATTGGTGCTAAATTGGAAATTTACTTTAAGTATTCCTGAAATGCACATTGCTTATCTTGTTTCATTTAGCAAAACAGTCCATACTGCTTATGTTTTTCTGGAGTATAGACTGTGGTCTGGAGTTGAGTTCATGAAGATCATATTTGTTAGGTGCTATATATTCATAATTTGACCACCAGATGGCCACAAAGTAGCCTGCAGGCCCTGCACTGTTTTGAAAGGAGCTGGCTAATAAACACAGATTAGAGTTGATGATTAAATCATCATGTTTCTTTGAAAATAAGTTACTCTTTCATGGAAATGATTTACTTCCTGTGTAATCTGAAACAATAGTAAAATAACTGTAGATTCAGAAATATTCATCCATTAGAAATAGCTAGTTCTAAAGGATTTTTTAGGAGAAATTTTCTTTTTATTTTAGTTATATATTTGTAGTTATGTTTTTCTAGGAATGTATTGTATGGGTCTTTTGTATTTCTGTTTCGCTGCATCCAAATTGACCGCAAGGGATCTCAATAAAGCTTGACCTTGACCTTGTTGACGTTATCATCATCATCATCATCATTAATATTATTATTATTATGTAATTCATATGAAGCTGAACATGAACCTTGCCTATGCAGTAAGTCAAAGGATTGTGGTGTGGTTTAAATAGATCACATATTATGCAATTATTAATAATGCATTTATTTTAAGTCTCGTTTGTATATAGTTTAATTCTATCATTAGTTCCGCCGCTCCCTACACGCAGAGTACGCAGTTCGCGTAGGGCACCAACTCCCAGGGGGGCACCATCCCAGATTCTCAAAAAAAA
>NW_015510747.1:10530-11530 GCF_001515645.1 Sinocyclocheilus grahami
ATTCTTTTGTAATAGGTCAAATTAAAGTAAGATGATATTCTTATATCTGTCCCCGTGCTATGGTTATGTCTGTCATTGCAATTTTGAGAGTGAATACTGCATTTATATGCAGATGTCACTCTCGAAGCTTTGCAGCGTGTATGTGGCTCTTGGCAGCATAAAAAAACACAAATTCTGATATTCAAATTCTGTATGGATTATAGCCTAGAAAACACAAAAACATCACTCCCTTTATAATCATTACAAATCTGTCACTCTCTTCAATTGATCGTGGTCTCATGAAGTTAGTTACTTGTAATGTCTTGTTTGCAGTGTGTCTGCCCTTTGTGTGTTATAATGAGAGGATCTGCAAGCGTGCAGAACTTAGCACTAAACACAAAATCCAGATTATAACTTAAATGCCTCGGATTGGCCATTGCATCCAAGAAATCAACAGATATGTCTGTGATTGGCTCCATTGCTCAACGCTGCAAAAACAAGTTGAAAATAGACCTTTCACACTCTCCAGGGCACAAACACAAATAAACAGAAGTGTTTGCTAAATCTGCCAATATCCTATTATTGCAGCTTCAAGGGTGCTCTTGCTTTCATTAGAGGTTGTTTAGCATCTTCTAGCATCCCTGTAGTACCAGGCCTGCTGAGAATGGATGTAACACTGTCAGTTTAACCACTTAAAATCCCTGTATTTGACCATGTCCCTATGGAAGTGACAGCAGAAGTAGTTCCTGTGTAGTGCAGCAGGTGTGCATTTAGAACAAGTATTGGTTTCACTTTATTTTGATGGTCCCTTTAAAACAATCTGTTGACTATAAGTAACATTGCACTTGCATGTCTACTAACTCTCATTAGAGTGTCAGTAGAGTATTAGTAGACTGGTAGGGTTAGGGTTAGAATAAATTGACATGTACTTGCCAAGTTGCTTATAGTCGGTAGAATGTCTGTTGAGAGACCATGGCAATAAAGAGTTAGCAGATATTAAGCAAACCGTCTACTAATACTC
>NW_015510748.1:0-1485 GCF_001515645.1 Sinocyclocheilus grahami
TACTGTTATTTGTGATCAACATAATGTGTCTTTGCTGAATAAAAGAATTAAATATACAAACCTGTACAATAAAATAGAAATAATATAATATACTTCATTATACATTCTTTAAGGATTTGTGACAGTTTATGTGTGTATGACAACTATATTATTGTCATCTTTTTTGGCGGATTCTCATAGTAAGTTTTAATCATATGTTATCATAATCAGTTATTAATACTATTATTAATAGTAATGCTATTATTACTATAATAGTAAAACCTCTAATTATTGGGACTTTTTTTTTTTAGTTAAGGATCTTAATACACACAGAACTCACAGTTTTATATGCAGTATGTTTGTGGAAGTGCATGTGCTCATGTGTACATTACATCCAGTACTGGCTGGGATACTGAGTTTCATCATGATGTTTGTGAGGGGTGTCCCGCGAGGGGGGGCAGGTGGAGATACGCCCCACAGGACAGGCTGGTTGATATGGTGATCACAGAGCCCTTGGGTGTATTATAGAGAGCGCACAGACCTCGTGACACGAGACTGCGTCTCCACACCTGCTCTCACACCCAGCGCTCCCCGCTTCACAGAGCAGCCTGATTTGTTTATGTTCCGCGCCTAAGGACACCATTCAAAATCACTCTCTCATGGAGCAGCAGTAGTCCGAGTGTCACAGAGACAGATGAGCTGCCCCGTAAGAGGCCAGCGGAGGGGGCGTGTGCTCTGCGTGTTTCCAACCTGCTGCTATTAATACCACCCGCCAAACATAATCTGCGGGATAGGTTATCCTCATGTTTGTTGGCAGGGTCCATAGTATGTTAGCGACAAAGAAAGAAAGACTGAACGGTTTGTCTTGAATGGTCCCAGCCCACTAAATGCTTGTGACGGTGAAAACAAAACCAAACCGTCGTAGAAGGCACAGTTTTGTTTTCCTCCCCTCTGCTTCACTTTCGTTTTCTTCCTGTTCTGTCGCTCTCCTCGGCTTGCCAGAGGGCAGGCGCTCTGAGTGTCCGTGTATGCATGCGTCCCAGTGGTTATATTAGCGCTGATCCTTCTCTGGAGCTCTTGTCTGTCTCTGCGCACTCATCATGAACACACTCCCAGCGTACTCGGGAGCCAGGATATCAGGCTGCTGGGCTCTTAGGGCAGATGGAAGGTAAGCCTGGTAACTTGAAGTCATTTTCAGAGCATCTTTGTGCGCATCCTCAGGTGTGTTGTGTTGTTTTGTTGTGCAGTCTGCGCACATACTTGTATGGTAAATTCAGCTGTTGCTGACAGCACTCTCTGCTTTCTATGTTTGCTTGCTAAGCTCATTTGCATCAGATTTATGTATTTGCAGAGAACCTGAGTTTATGACTGGCACATCTTGTCAGGTTTCAATCGAATAAGCGATCTGCACAAAGGTGTATTCTCATACCGTCCTTGAGTGAGCTCATGATGCGAACCAGAAGTTGCTAATGTGCTGTCGTTTAGGTTAACGTCTGTATTTTTTTT
>NW_015510748.1:4536-7176 GCF_001515645.1 Sinocyclocheilus grahami
CTGAACTGTTCCTTTAAGAGAGAGAGACTTTTATGAACTGTACTTTACAATGGTTTTGTTTTTTTGTTTTCTGAATATGTAAGGGCAGGGTCCACCGTTTGACATCTTATCTGGTATCGCTCTCATATTGTAGCAGGGCAGATAAACTAGAAAGCCAAGGTGATCTCTATTCGCACAAACAGAAACTCAAAGGCACACTCACCACACAAGACATCTTTTCTGCCTGGCAAACTTGCTTTTTTTCTAGTTTTACCAGTTGTACCGTAGTTTGTACAGGTTCAAGGTCTAGGCATTGAGGGTTAACCATGGTATGTAAGCATGTTTAGGGATTGCGCAGTCATGCACCACTTGATCTGACTGACTTTTTAAACATATAGATGATTAATTGAGAGTAGGCTGCGTGTTTTGTTTATTTGTTCTACTTAATGGACAAGTACATGTACGCATCTTCTGTGGACACTTGGCGTTCCCGTCTGCTTTAGTAAGTATTTTTCTTTAAACCTTTCAGTTTCTTGCTGCTTGTGAGCTCTACTAAGTTCCTAAGGTGTGACCCACACTGCAGTGTGTCTCTCATAGGCGTCCACCAATTTCATCTTGCATCTCTTTCATTGATTCATGACTCATCAATCATTGCAGAAATGCACTTAGAAACCATTCCAGCACTCAGAAACCCATAGCTTGTTTTCAACAAGCAAATGCACCATTAGCATAGTTTGCTTATGCATACTGGTAATTATTAATCACACATGTAAGTGGTCATTGCACAGTCTATTTACAAAAGTATGTAACAAATAATAGAAATTATCAGCATGTATACGTACTGTAAATATGTGCTTATTTAAATTAAATATATATATAATGTGGGCAATGTAATGTTTGGGATTAATATTGGGCTTTAAGCAGATAGTTGTTATCCAGCTTTCTTGCTAGTACCTTTGTGTCTATATTTGGTCCCAAAAAATTTAATTATTTTCAGTTGTGATATGATTTCATTGATAATACATGCTTTATTTTTAATTGAATTAAAGGGATAGTTCACCCTAAAATGGAAAATCTGTAATCACTTACTCCCCATCGAAACCCATAAGACTTTCATTCATCTTCAAAACACAAATTAAGATACTTTTAATAATGAAACTTGAGGGTTTCATGTCCCTCCATTGAAATCCAGGTTTTCTTGAGAGATCGAGAACAGACCTCAGGGCCTGTGAGTTATCTTTAATCACGCTATGATACCACTGCCCATATGTTTTCATTATTAATAACAAGGGATGAAACTAAAAACAGTTGTTCAATGAGGTCAGTTGCTTTGCTCAAGCTGAACTGTCATTAACAATTTATAACCGACATGATGACACGATATTTCAATTATCTCAGTTTCATTGATCATGTTGTACGTACCACATTTACTGTTTACGTATTTGCCAGGTTCAGTGTAATATGGGGCTGCTGTTGTTTGTGCCAGAGGCTACAACATACTATAAAATTTATGATACCACTGCTATCAGATCTTGATAGAGTTTTGTTTCAGTCTTTCCTCACTGAAATAGATGAAGCTGCACTGCCTATTATCTATATAGTTAAAGGTAGTTATAGAGGTATTGCCATGATGAGTCAATTGGTAACTTTGTACAGTTTGTGAGCAGGAAGTCAGAATTGACACAGGAAATAGCAGGATGTGACTTGTCTTGTTCACTGTATCTTGTTTCCTCTTTTTTTTTTTTAATTTTTTTTTTTTATAGTGGCGGTGGGGAAGGCTCTCTGGACAGGCTCCTCCCAACCATCAACACCAGCCTGGCGCCACGGAAACGAACCACCAGCCAGTGCAAATCGGAGCCTCCGCTGCTGCGGACCAGTAAGAGGACCATCTACACCGCCGGACGCCCGCCGTGGTACAATGAACACGGGACCCAGTCCAAAGAAGCTTTTGTTATCGGTCAGTGTATTAAAGCACTCCAGGGAGAAACAAAAAAGCACCACCATAATCTGTCGACCATCGTCAAGTGTCAATTTACTGGTCTGTTTTTACCCATAGGGCTTTGCGGAGGCAGTGCCTCAGGCAAAACAACAGTTGCTCGTAAAATTATCGAGGCCTTGGATGTTCCTTGGGTCGTTCTTCTGTCAATGGATTCATTTTACAAGGTAACACGTCATCTCATTGGAAATCATTCATGCATTAAATGTCCCTACTGATTTATTTTGCATTTCTATGTTTGCTGGCGTGTCTTTTGTGGGCACAGTTTTGGAGACAGGCCGAATGGTTTTGAAGTAAGCGAAATGGCAGAAATGGGCATAGTGGCTGAAATGGATGAATATTTTCTTCTGTTACAATTCCTTGAAGATATACAGTACGTGAAAAACGTACCCAAATCCTTGTGGTTTGTTAGGTTGCAGTGGCCACATTCACAAAATGTATAAAATGTAAAAATTTCTGAAGATAAACTTTAAGTAATTCCTGATGTGTGTGCGCTGCTAGAGTAAATGTGTCCTGTGAATGGACACTCTCATATGTGCTGAGTGGACAAAATTATGTATAAAATGAAAAACAAGGTTTTTGTAGAGTTGTTACTGAATTTGTAATTCAGTGAAAAGTCACATCATGTACAGTGGGGCAAAAAAGTATTTAGTCAGCCACCAATT
>NW_015510748.1:9886-11035 GCF_001515645.1 Sinocyclocheilus grahami
AAGCGGGAAAAGTAATGCAATGTGAATATTCGCTTTGCTTTTGGTGTGCACACGCGATTAGCTTTGGGGATTTATGATGATTTTTCTGTTCAGGACTTCAAATTCTTTGACTTTTATTTTTCTTTAGAACAGTCTTAAGAAAAGTTTTTGGGAATATAAAATATTCTTTTAAGTTAGAAATTAAGAAGAAAATAAACAAATTTTATGATTAAGAATGCTTCGTGAATCTGGCCCCAAGTAGTCAGACTCAGGTACTTGTTGTTTGGGAATCTTATTTGACTTGTTTACTTGAATTGAATCAAAACTATCTTTACAGCATATTTGAGCTTTTTCACAGTTGCCACCCTTTGCAAATTTAAACCTAAATTCTGACAAGTGTCTAAAATTGTGACTGGCAGGGTGTCATATATTTTCGCAATTTGTGGAAATCAGTATGGAAATTCATCCAGATGTGAGAATATAAAAGCTCTATCCAGAGATATGAAACATTCATGCATCTGTTCATATAAGAGAGAAAGAGAGAGATTGTACAGGAGCCATTAGTGCACTTTGAGTTATCTAGTGCATTATATCCTTGAGGCAGCTGGTGGCTTTACAGCACAGTGAGGAATCTCAGAGTAAACACCGCTCAGATCCTCTCACACGTCTCAGGTGTGCTGAGAAACGCAAGCATCTTTACTGTGCTCTGCTGCAGCATTAAAACACGTCTTCATGATGTTTGGTGTTTGAGTGAGCTGTGTTAAACAGCCATTCACCCTGTCATGCGAGGAATGTCATTGACATTGTGTTTAGTCTGCAGAGGAACAGCACTGTCAGGTGGATCAGAGCGGCTATTCTAGACTAGTTAGGCATTTGTTTAAATGGTTGACCAGCTGTTGTTGCATAGCTGAAGAGAAAACATTTCATTTGTATGCGGTGGAAAAGGCAGAATCACACACAGCCAAAGAAGTAAATCTATGAGTGTGTGTTTGCGTACATGTACCTGTGTGTTAATGTTCCTCCTAAATTTAGTTTGGCTGACCTTAGCCATGTGCCCCACAGGAGGACAGGGGGTGATAATACCACACACTTCATCTGCTCAGTGGACTGGCACTGTGTCTTAAATAAGACAGAAAATACATCCCTCCATATTTTAAGATGTTCTCCATA
>NW_015510748.1:11045-11534 GCF_001515645.1 Sinocyclocheilus grahami
AACCAAAACTCCATCGGTGACAGAATGGAGAAAAATGGAGAAAAATTAGTGTCATGTTGTGATGCTTAAGTCAAGTCATCTTTATTTCTGTAGCACGTTATATAACACTGATTGTGCCAAAGAAGCTTTACAGTGTTAAACCGAAAAATAGTTTTTCAATAAAACACAATTAAATATTTTAATTAAATATTAATATTTCACACGACCCAATAAATGAATAAACATCTTATGCTGTGTGCACACCAAAAGTGAATTTAATTGTTTGCGCGAGTAGATATCATACAGATAGCACGCTATACAGATATAAACTCCACAACAAACAATAACAAATATAACTGATAATCATTTATGGATCCAGTTAGGAGTGTCACGAAATACCTAGTATCGACGATAACCGTGATATTCAAATGATGAAATATCGACATTGTGTTAATTTAGGGTGTGACGATATATCATGGCGATAACCATGATATTTAAAATGATCTACTC
>NW_015510749.1:0-1111 GCF_001515645.1 Sinocyclocheilus grahami
TTTATTATGTACGTAAAGCACATACTCTATTTCTCCCGCTCTCTCCCTTGACGCACACACATAGTTTACACACATGGATACATACGCGCTTACAGGGGTGCCATGGGGGAGGTTAGGACAATTGGAGGGGGCCCCCCGAGGGGGAAACGCAGTTTCTACCGAGCATTTCTAACGGCATCACCACCTCGGGTGTGCATTATTTTTCTAATAATTCTCATGACCTGAGGGCACATGAGTAGATTCAAACAGCGCCACCTACTTGTCTCTAGATATAAAAATGGACATTTCTGCTTATAACTTTTGACCAATTTGGCCAAAAATTGACATAAGATAAGATTAGAAAGTATACCGAATCGAACAATACTTACTTTTTTCTATGTCATCCTTTTTAGACATCGCCCATTTTGAGTTTTGTAGTAAAATGCTGTATCAACAAATGTCTTCATTAGGGGTCTCCAACCCTGCTCCTGGAGAGCTACCATACTACAGAGTTCAGATTCAACATTAATACACACAAACCAGTTAATCAAGGTGTTCAGGGCTACTCTCAGACAGGTGTGTTGAAGCAGGGCTGGAATTTGATGCTCCCGTCACGTGATATCGGACTTATCATAAATACGAGTGTCCTAGTCGGAAATTGGACATGAATGGCCTCCCTAGTCTAATTACAACTGGGAAACTTAATTTAAAAACCCAAGATAATTTTGATACCTGAGTTTCTGAGTTGGACGAGCCATAAACTTTAAATATGATGGAGGAGAGAAACATAACAGTAATACTGTAAAGTTTTATTAGTTTTTTCTCACAACATCTACATTGCTTAATAATAATAACCATTTAAAGAATATTGTATGTATTGAACATTGAACACTGGACATGTGTTGAGTGTTTATATGGCTACCAGTAATGGGACGCTACATTTTATTCAAAACCTGTTGGATGTTGACTAAATATCTTCTAATCTATACCTTTTTGCTTTAATAAAAAAATTCCAAATAAACAGGCAATAATGAATAGGCTGTCTACCATGATTTCTGTTCTTTCCGACAACAAAGCACTTGAATATGACAAACTCATAATTACAACTTCAGAAGTGGGAAGTAGGAAGTTT
>NW_015510749.1:3871-5001 GCF_001515645.1 Sinocyclocheilus grahami
TCTTTGCTGTTCTTTTGTGAATGGGATCTCTGGCATATCCAGCCGCAAACGATGTAATGGGATTACATTTTGAACATCAAGGACAAAATGGAGGACAAGCTCGGGACATGGTTGGGTGGGGCAAGAACAGCGTCATCGCCCACCCCCAAGACATTGACGCAGTCTATGAAAAGACGCATAAGATGCCCGGCCCAACCCCCATATTCACTTCCCTCCACCTTTTTCACCCAACTACCCCTGCCCCGCCCCACTGAGACCAGCAGAGCACTTAACGTAAATAACGTACTGGCTATTTTTAGAGTGCCGTCTCTCAACTGTGACATTGGAAGTTGAAGAGCGTTAACGTCATAAATTGTCACGTTTTCAGACACGCGCTTTTTCGGAACTGGCCCTACAGCAGTCCGCAGATCGTTTCGGGTTGCGAAGTGGCGTAAGACGTAGAAAATGCGTTTGCTATCAGAAATGAGAACAAAAATGATCAACAAACACACTTTGTCAAGTTTTTTGAATTTAAACAAAATGGAAAACACTTAACTGCTTACAGTATTTTCGAATAATACACAACTATGAAAGTCTTAACAATAAAATTTATTATCTTTGATTAATCCTATGTTTAATCTGTAGGCCACAATTAATAAATAAATATAAATTTGTGTAGCTGGCTCCAACTCATTCAAATATATATGTATATACTGTATATACAGAATGGTAAAGTGACACTTTACATTTTAGTGGAATACTAGACAGTTATATTCATTGGAATATAAATACACACATCACACACATTTCTTTATCGCTAAATCCAACAAAACACAGCAGCTGGCTCATCCTGGAACCAGGTACAATGACTTCTTTTAACATACGTATGACGTTGCAAATCACAAAAAATAACACAGCACAGACCCCGGAGGTTGTTACATCTGGTAAATCATTTTTTCAGCAACATTCATTTTCAAGTACAACAAAGTGACGAACCAGGTTTGCATAATGTCCAATCACCCCCATCTAATCAATGTAGCTAGTTAAGGCGATTACAAGATTATATACTGTATATTTTCCATGTTCTTTGTTTTCCTTCTTAATATTGCACTATGAACATGAAAAAGACATTTGCCACATGTGCACTTATG
>NW_015510749.1:5265-8909 GCF_001515645.1 Sinocyclocheilus grahami
TCCATGCAATGAAATTCAATAAGGTCCGAAAGAACACTGAAGTCTATTGACTTTGACTGCATGGATGAAAAAAATAGACATTTTGATCTATGTTCTAGAAGAAATGAAGTCATCCAGGTTGAGCAAATGATGACAGAACATCTTTGAGTGAACTAACCTTTTAATAATATGATTATTTCCCAAGGATTATCACAGTATCTCAACATTTTCTTTAGAAGGGAAAGGAGAGTCACTCAGGGTTTGTACATACCGACAGGAGTCGAAGAGCTTCAAGACTTCAAAACTTGATTCAACACCATCAAGTCAGTTTTTTTCCTAATATTACTCAAACCACTCGAATCACTGCTGCTTTCTTCTCTCTTTGCCATTTTCATTGAGTTTCAGTTGCTGTCCCATTCCCATCTTGAAAGAAGTGATGGAAATTCCAGAGAAGGAGTGTGGAATGAATTAAGTATATAATTAAAATCTGATATTTATTTGCTTATTGGGTGAAGACTTGTACTTCACATTATGGAACCAATAGAGAGTCTTCTCAAGATTGAACATAGGGTCTCTACTCATTCTCATGACTCGGTGACTCCGGGCTGGAGTCCTCCTCTTCGGTCAGGGTTTCCTTCCTGGCGAAGGTAGCAGCTAAAGTAACACTAAGTCTCGGCTTGACCGGGGCCATTTCATTCAGCCCAATGATGTTCTTGTTCACCAGAGTGGTCTTGTCCATTATTTCGGCACTGTGCTTGGCCACCACTGCATCCAAGAAATCATATTTAGCCGACAAAGTGCCACTCTCAAACAGGTACTTAAACAGGTATGAGAAAGCCACATTGCTTAGGAACGAGGCCAGCATGGAAGTAGTCTTAAAGGGAAACCTCTGCAACACCAAGTATTCCACCTCCTTGGTCACATGATGGACCTTCTCCTCAATGGTCCATCCAGGGTAGTAGATGAACGGAGGCAGTTTGAGATATGGTTCCCCTCCACCAACTCGCAGGATCAATCCAAAGATGTATCCAGCCACTGAGCCGTAGGTGTTCGTGGCACGGATGAAAAGAACGCATAGGAGTTGGGGGAAGATGATGACGTAGACCAGGTCAGAGCTCAGGTACCATAAACCATAGACGGTCCCAGTCAGGAGAGCCATGGCCGTCGCTAGAGCCCCGAACACAAAAATAGTGATCCGCATGACCCACACAATCTCACGGTCAGAAGCCTTGAAATCAGTACAAAGATGAGAGGAGAATTAGAGAGATAATAAAATGATACAAGATATGATAAAACTAAGAATTCGAGAAGTCGATTAATATGCAGGCTTTTAATAATTGACACCCACTTTTTTCATTCAATAAAGGTCAGTGATGTTGTCAGTGATTCCATTGACTTTCTTTACATGGACAACAACAGCTGAGAAATTCTGCGAAATCATTCATTCTTCTTTTGTGTTGCCCAGAAGAATGAAAGTCATAAAGTTCTTGAATGTCATTTGTGTAAGTAAATGGTGATTATTGTTATTACTGGGTGAACTATCCCTTGAATTACTTTATCCATAAATTAGTATGCATTTTTAAATGTTATAGTTGTTTTACTAAAGAAAGAGAAAGGGTTTCTTGCTTAGTATTTGTGTCACGTTTTCCAGTACAAATATATAAGCATTCTTAAACCAATGCTACTTGGCAAAATGTTGTCATTGTAGTAATTTCAATAAGAATCCATGCATTCAGGAGTATCTCTTGAAGGTAAAAAAGTTCCCCACTCAGATTTTCGTTAGAGTTAGCTATGCAAATCCTCTCTGCTGTCCAACAGAAAGCTGCTTGATTTGAAAGTGACCACTGTCTGAGCTGTGCTTCATATATCGGTATGTTATTGACAATGGACTTTTTTGCCCACAAAATTTTGCTGAAATATGACTGCACCTTAAGACAAAAATCCATTGAAAAATGGAAAATGTACTGGTAATTTTCAGCCAGAACACTGTCTGTTAATTTACAGACATTTATTTTAGCCTTTAACCTAAAACACAACACAATGCAACAAAACAAGTAATAAAATACAGGTAAAACACCTGCAAAATCAATACGGAAAACTCCTTTACAGATTTTCCTACAGTGAAGATAAATTTACTTGTAAAAAATAAAACTCTTATTTTCTAAAAACAATTATAAAAAGTGCCTTTATTAAAACAAGAACAAATATGCACCAGTGGGGTAAGAAAAATAAACTTTTAGCTTCTTCATAAGTAAATGTATTTTGATTCGAGAATGTTTGTACTGGAAAACAAAACAAAAAATATTGAGTCATTTTTAGTTTTTTTTGCAGCGAATTATTTAGTCTGGCTCTCACCGATTGTCGAAAAGCGAGCTGGTAGATGTTCCTAGCGAACATGGAGCTGGCCGACAAGATGGATGAGTCAGCGGATGACATCACTGCGGCAGAAACTGCCCCCAGACCAAAAAAGGAGATATAGGCCGGGCACAGGTGCTGTAGCACGATCGGTAGGATCATGTCAGACTGGTCCCTCTGCATGGGAGGAATTGGCCCATAGGTTGTCTGGTTCCAATCTGTGGAGTAGAACACACTTACTATATACTGTGTAATAACCAGCAGCATAAATGATTACTTTTTTGCATCATACATGAGTCAAATACATGTTAAATGAAACATTAAATTTCAAATTCTTTTTACTCACAATCCAAAAGCAACAAGCCTTGCTTGATTAGACTGTTATTCCCAATAAGTAAAGTAATAAGTGACTGGCTGTGTCTTTGATGCTGAAAGTCTGTTGATTAAATCTGGGTGCTGTGTGCCTCCCTCAGATGTAATATTTACAGGGTTCACATCGTTAAACGGATAATCTGTTAATAATGTATGAGGGAGACCAGCTGTTGTTATTTACTCGGTTCTTTAGTGATCTGAAAGGAACATGGTTTCCGCCCGGGGCTGATACAGCCTGGAGGAGAACACCTCCCACAACACACCAGAGCAAATCAGACTGTTCCCCAATAATCAGAAATAAGTGATTACATAATTAGAATTACTGTCAGTATATACTAAATGCAGTACACTCTCGAAGGGAAAATGGTGTTAGGCTTTAGGACAAGGAAATGTGGTATACAGGAAACAATATGAAAAAATGCTTTGATGCACATTTTTAATTTGGCTGAGCTGTGAATAATTATTCAGGGTGAGGGTATGTGGTATGAGGGGAAAATACAACATAATTAGTGTATAATTAAGATAACTTTTGTAAGCCATATTAAGAAGTTTTGTTCCTAAAATGGTGAGCCTTTCGTTTTTTACACTCAAACAGATCTAATGATCAGCAAGTGGAAACAGCCTATAAATCAGACTACTTAGACTGCTTGGGTGACTTTGTTAGCAACTTCTTTTTCTTTATTGAAACGCATATATGCTATAAATGAACTGATCTTGTAAAGTCTGCAAGAAATGAAGTTGCAATTACCTATTGTTATCCTCGAATGCACAAAACAAAACAAAACAATGCAGGACTTGATTTAGGATCTGATTGGAATTGATTGGATCATTGTCATTTGCTAATTGCTGCGATCGTATGTAGATTATAATTTGCAAGAACAGGTCTATTATAGTTAACTAAACTAAAACCACCAACAACATTTGTGGTTTATTCCAAT
>NW_015510749.1:9416-10010 GCF_001515645.1 Sinocyclocheilus grahami
AAAAAAAAAAAATCAGGTTTCCAACAGAGGTTTGTCTTACCTGTGGAAGCCCCTATGGCTCCGATCAGGACGGAGGGAATAGCCATGATGATACAACCAAAGGCAGCCAGGAAGGAGAGGACTTGAGCATAGGTAGCTGAAGAGGCAGAAAGAACCCTTTGAAAATATACCTGCCAGGGAATCCCCCCCAGAATCTAGAAACAGAAACCAGACAGCATGATACAGACATATAACATTAAGAGTAGATTATAACATTACAAACATTAAAGCTAATCTAAATATGGCAACCTACAGGAGGAGAGTGACCCGACTAGACCAGTATTACACTTTATTCACCCTAAGGTCTTATTTAGTTTTCCTCCCTACGAATGATTGCATTGTTCACTAAAGTGAGAAATTAGGTTTGGCCCTTCAGAATCAACAATTCTCCATTGGCAAAATCATTGTGTCTCCATCCCATCATGCTACAGTGGGTTGTCCACTCACCAGAAGGCAGAAGTTGTCAGCCCACATCCATTTGTCAAGGCTTTCTATCTTCCCAAGCCATGCGGTCTGATTAGCATGGAGCTGCTTCACTGCTGTCACTCCGATGTC
>NW_015510749.1:11055-11523 GCF_001515645.1 Sinocyclocheilus grahami
AAAAAAAACTATAATAGTACATCAATGATACTAAAATAACACTGTAAAAGAGAGGAGGAATTATTGTCCTGTCCTCGTGCCAGTGCAGACGTCATCAGAAAACAGATTGTTGTGAGGGGGAAGGGAAGTTAATGTTGATTGAAGATTACAAGGCCATATTTAAAAAAAGCCAAATGTGCACAGATAAATTATTTATAATAAACGCTGCAATACTCCATGAAAAAAAAGAGAAGATTTTTCATGATGACTTTAATATTACAGATTTGGGTTACACTTTATTTTACAGTGTCATTGTTACCATGTTACTGTATATTTAAGTCATATTAGTTAACAACATGTACTTACTATAGGGTTAGTGTTTGGTCAAGGGTTAGTTTCATGTAATTAGGCATTATTTACTATTATTATTATAACATGTAACATGTAAGTGTTATTCAGATTTGCTACATGTTTTTGAAAAAAAAAAAA
>NW_015510750.1:0-459 GCF_001515645.1 Sinocyclocheilus grahami
ATGAACCTCCATCAGTACAACAGGACGTGTCAGAGATGAATGTGTTGATGAAGATGAGAGGATGCACAATATATAATCTCATGGGTCTGGTTTCATATGTCTGCTGTGTGTATTCATTGATATTTCATACATGCAGTAGTCAAATGTTTCTCTGCTGAAGACTTGTAAAATGCTGTGATTGGAACATGAAGTTCTAGTCCAACACAAATGAAGAGCTGCTGAGCGTGTGGTTGATGACTGAATGGCCCGTGTCTCTCCTGAGGTGATTTCTGTTCCTGTGTGTGTGCTGTTTTCAGGGTGACAGAGGGTTTGATGGGTTACCGGGTCTGCCTGGAAACAAGGGTCACCGGGTAACACACTCTCCATTAACACTCATTAAACGTCAGTGTGAACCTCAGATCAGAAACATTCATCTGTGTGTGTGTGTGTTTGTGTGTGTGTGTGTGTGTGTTTGTGTGT
>NW_015510750.1:4355-5261 GCF_001515645.1 Sinocyclocheilus grahami
GTGTGTGTGTGTGTGTGTGTGTGTGTGTGTGTGTGTTTTATTGACTGTGTGTGTCTGTGTTTTAGGGTGCTGATGGGCTCAGAGGACTGAAGGGCAGTAAAGGAGAGAAGGTGAGATCTTCTCAACCAAGATCAGTCTAACATCTGCAAACATCACTATATCTCCAATGATCACCACATGTCCAGATATCATAACATCCTCAAAGACCAGCACATCTTCAAATACCACCTCCGTCTCCATGCATTGTGAGACTTCATCACATCTCCAAGAATCATTACATCCAACATCATCGGACCTCAGCACATCCTCTGATATCACATCCAAATATTTATGAGACATAACTTCTGCAACATCATCACATCTCTAAGAATCAGCACATGTCCAGATATCATAACATCTCCAACATCTTCACATCTCCAAGGATCATCACATATCCAGATATCATAACATCATCAGACCTCAGCGCATCCTCACATATCACATCTCCAGATATTGTGAGACATCACCTCTGCAACATCATCACATAATCAGGATAATCACAACATAACATCACATAAATAAATATCATAACATAGATGCCACAACATCACCAGACTATGTGAGACATCATGACATCTCCGACTATCATAACATCTTCAAATTTCATAACATCTTCAGTTATCATATTTCCAGACATCACAACATCACCACATCTCCAACGATCAACACATGTACAGATATCAAAACCTACCCAGACTTCAGCACATCTTCATATATCACATTTCCAGATAATTGTGAGATATCATGACATCTCCAACTGTCATCACATGTCCGGATATCATAACATTAAATTTCCATACAGTATGAGAACTCATTATAGCTCCAATAATTGACATGTCCAGATATCATAACATCCTCAGACACCAT
>NW_015510750.1:7024-7499 GCF_001515645.1 Sinocyclocheilus grahami
TCATCAGTGCACTAAAATAATAATGAAAATATACAATACATGTTAATACAAACATGGTTTTTATTTGCTTCCGTTTGCTGAGTATTCAGCCTGTGTGATGTTATGTTTGTGTAGTGTTTTGATGGTCTGTTGTTCACCTGGTGTTTGATGGTTTGATTCTTGACAGGGTTTCCAAGGCAAGACGGGTCCTCCAGGACCAGCTGGTGTCGTTGGGCCGCAGGTGAGCTCATCGTTTCAGAAATCAGTCTTATTGACTGGGTGGATCCAGTATCTTTGAAGTTTTTGCACTCTTTTAGTTCAAGCTAAAGGCCACAGCTGTTGTTCTGACTGGTGGTGATTTTGTTGCAGGGTAATACAGGAGAAACTGGACCGGCGGGAGAGAGAGGACACCCGGGCACCGCAGGACCTGCTGGAGAGCAAGGTTTACCTGGAGCCGCTGGGAAGGAGGGTGCAAAGGTGGGAAAACCATCGGCAC
>NW_015510750.1:24096-24727 GCF_001515645.1 Sinocyclocheilus grahami
CACACACACACACACACACACACTCCTGACACACTTTCTTCTGTTATGCAGGGTTTTCCCGGACCTCAGGGAGCAATCGGATTACCAGGAGAAAAGGTGCCGCTCTCTCCATTACTAGAAATGATGTACTAATACTGACTCCTGTGAGCAGGTTTTGGGGACAAACTTACTGAAAATATGCTAGATGAACCCTCTCCAAACAGTTCCTGGTCTGAAAGATCTCCAGGTGGAGCAGACTTTAACAGGTGTTTTTCTCTGGCTCAGGGTCCTCAGGGGAAGAAGGGGATGAAGGGCTTACCTGGTATCGACGGCCCACCGGTGAGTGTTGAACTCATGCTGTTGTTGATCTGTGCTGCCCCCTGCTGTTCCTCATGATGCCACTGCACACAGGGTCATCCAGGACGAGAGGGGTCACCTGGAGAGAAAGGCCTGCCGGTGAGATGCACAAACGAGTCTCTTATTAGTGTCCGTGTGTTCACTTCATTGATTGTTATTGTGTGTGCTTCCGGTAGGGTACAGCAGGTGTTCAGGGGCCTGTGGGATATCCTGGACCCAGAGGAGTCAAAGTACTGATCTCTCTCTATCACACCCTAGAGTGTGTGTGTGTGTGTGTGTGTGTGTGTGTGTGTGT
>NW_015510750.1:25702-27309 GCF_001515645.1 Sinocyclocheilus grahami
AGCACATCTTCATATATTACATTTCCAGACATTTTGAGACATCATGACATTATCACATGTCTAGAAGTTATTGGTTGTGCAGATGTTTTTCAGAGGTTTCTGAAGCATGTGAATTGAGCACTCATGCCTTTCATCGCGCTGATTGATTGGCATGTATGTGTGTGTTGTGTTCAGGGTGAAGATGGTTTTCCAGGAGCCAAAGGAGAAATGGGAGCTAAAGGAGACATTGTAATAACATGCAGACACACACAACACAAACACTAATGAAACACACAAACTCACCCACAGACAGACTAAAACATACTGTTAACCCCATCTGTATCTGTCAGGGAGACTTGGGTGCTTCAGGGATGCGGGGTGAGGATGGTCCTGAGGGGCCCAAAGGGCAGAGTGGTCCCTTGGGTGAACCTGGATCCTCAGGCATCGCTGGAGAAAAGGTGAAATAGTCTGCAACACCATCATCAATAATACTCCGTAGAAAATGTTTTATCTTATCAAACACCCTTTTTGCACACATTTTCTGTTGATCAATCTTTTCTGTCTCCTTCTTCTGATTTTATCCCTCCTGTCCCTGTCCTCTTAGGGAAAGCTGGGTGTTCCAGGTTTGCCAGGTTACCCAGGCCGTCAGGGCCTAAAGGTAAGAGGAGTACGAGCAGATGATGAATGGATGAATGTTTCAGTTGTATGGGAGAATAACTGCTGGTCTTGTGGTGGTTTCCTCTCAGGGTGCTGATGGTTTTCCAGGTCCTGTCGGCGTTCCAGGAGAAAAGGGGAAGAAGGTCACTGCTTGATTCTACAACTCAAAAGAGACAAACTGTCATAAAGACACTTAAAAGCACAAACATAAGTATATACATGTGCACTCATTTAAGTATAATGTGTTTCTCAGGGTCCACCGGGTCCTGCAGGGGCCGCCGGTCAGAGGGGACCCAATGTGAGTGTCTCTGTCCACACTGATGATTGTCAGCGTCCCACATGAGTCACATCCAACATCATTAATGTGTGTGTATGTGTGTTGTCAGGGTGCTCGAGGAGGCAGGGGTGCAAAAGGACCCACTGGGAAATCAGGAGACAAGGTCAGAGGTCATATCAGCCCTTCAATACACATGGAAACAAACAATGCATGAGCTGTATTACATCAGCAGTGCTGAAGTCATTAAATATGATTATGAGTGTATTCTAATGGACAGTGTTCATATTGTTGAAATAACTGTAAAGGGCCAAACTGTCTCTGTTCTAGGGGTCTTCAGGACATGACGGCCCCCCAGGGCCCACAGGAGAGAGAGTAAGAGAATATCACACACACACGTTTAGAGAGAGGATTTTTAGATTCATACATATTTTGTGACTAATCAAGTAATTTGATCATGTGATTTAATGTTGTTAGTTTTTGTGACTAATGCACATGTTCATATACCGCAGGGTCCACAAGGGCCTCAGGGACGTGTAGGTGAGGTGGGACCCAAGGGACCCAATGTGAGTGACCCTCGTCTTCACCTCATATAATAAGACAACCCATATCAGCATATTGTAATGTCATTCTCAACACGTTCCTGTGTGCAGGGGCCTGCTGGGAAGGACGGCCTGCCGGGTCATCCAGGCCAGCG
>NW_015510750.1:28305-29966 GCF_001515645.1 Sinocyclocheilus grahami
GTCTTGAGGTGAAATTATGACCTAGAAAAGTGATTTTTCATGCTCTGTTATATGTATGTGAAAGTATATTAACATATTATGTCACAAATATATGCGTTTCTTCCCAGGGGCCCACAGGTGAACGGGGCCCCCCTGGACTGGCTGGTGCCATTGGTCAGCCTGGTCGACCTGGAACCATCGGTGGCCCTGGACCAATGGGAGAGAAGGGAGAGCCAGTAAGACACGCCCCCACATGTGAAGATAAATGAATGACCAGTGAATTACCAGTGTGTGTGTAACTGTGTGTTTGTGTATTCAGGGAGATAAGGGTCTGATCGGACCCGCAGGACAGGATGGTGACCAGGGGCCCGTGGGATTACCAGGAGCCGCTGGACCTCCAGGACCCCCAGGAGAGGATGGAGACAAGGTGATGAGGGCATATGTTCATCTGTGAATAGTAGTGATGATGTTTGTCAACTATAAAGGACTTTTTGCCTTAAACAACAACTAAAAACAACCCAGAACACTCTGGCAACTACCCAGAAAACAAAAGTGATAATAACCACTCAGAAACCGCATATTAACTCCCTAGAAACACCCTAATAATAGCATTTCTCACAATTTTATAACGAAAATGACAAAATGTATTTATTGCTTGATAGTTAAAGTCCTCTGTGTGTGTGTGTGTGTGTGTGTGTGTGTGTGTGTGTGTGTGTGTGTGTGTGATAGGGAGAAACTGGCTCGCAGAGAGAGAAAGGGAGAACAGGAGAACAAACAGAAAGGCAGCAAAGGAGACAAAGGAGAATCAGTGAGTGACGGAAATAAAACACACATCACATTCACACGTCACAGTGTTACCAATGATTTAAATCTGCTCTCAGGGGCCTCCAGGACCAGTCGGCACTCAGGGGCCAGAGGGGCAGCCGGGAGTACCAGTGAGTGTTTGAGGAGCAACAGCATCTTCATGTTTTCACTGTGTGCAGAGAGTGTGTGTGCGATTGAATGTGTGTGTGTGTCAGGGTGTGGACGGTGAGTCCGGTCCTCCAGGACAGCAGGGCATGTACGGACAGAAGGGAGACGAGGGCCTCAGAGGATTCAAGGGCTCCAGGGGCCCCATTGGGCTACAGGTACCTAATCATCAACCATATCTCCTCTATTTCGATGAGAAAACATGAGCTGCAGATGTCAGTGTGACAGAGGCCCGTCATATAATGCAGATACGTGTGTGTGTGTGTGTGTGTGTGTGTGTAGGGGATGCCCGGTCCTCCAGGAGAGAAAGGAGAGAGCGGGAACTCTGGTCTACTGGTGAGCTCATCAATTCATCTGTCATTCATGATCATGTTTATTGATCTCTATGTAAATTCAATGTGTGTGGTGTGTGTTTGTGTGTTTTCAGGGTCCTCCTGGTCAGTTTGGGCCTAGAGGAGCTCAGGGACCCTCAGGTGGACAGGTAAACACACTCACCCCCATCATTTTCTAAACTAGTTCTATAAAAAAAAAATTTCGCATTTATTTATTAAACATTTTTTAAAACATATTTGTCTTTCAGGGTCCTCCTGGCCGTCCTGGAGTACGCGGTCAGCCTGGTGGAGTTGGTGAGAAGGTAAATCATCCAGATGTTCCTGCTGGTGATCACCTGATCTGATGAAACACACACATCATGTTATATCTGATTATGATTG
>NW_015510750.1:31007-31516 GCF_001515645.1 Sinocyclocheilus grahami
AGGACTTCAGGGGCTTCCAGGAATCCCTGGACCAGCGGTGAGCTCCGTTCCTCTTATTGTTGATGCTTTTTCTCTGCTCAAACCCATGTGACTCATCTGAAGAAATGAACATGAGCCCTTGACTCGCGAGTTTACATACAGCCTCATCACCCATTAATATCCTTAGTGTCCGCATGAAATGGAAATTGACCCTGTTTTCCATATGCATGTTTAAGGTCTTATTGTTCATTCATCCTTGCATGAAATTTGAAGCGGTGTGCTCAGCTGAATCAAACACTGGCTGACGCCCCCTGCTGGCCTGGAGCTGAGGTCTCCTCTTAGATACCTGTGAGCATGGGTCGCGGAAGCGGGGGGGCCGGGTTACTTTTGAGATCTTGTACAAATATAGCATACAAAAATACATAGGCTATAGGCTCATATGTATGCACTTTTAATCATTAAAAGATCTCGATCTGGACTCAAACACACACAATTTTATTCCTAAATGACGATGATTCTGTTATGCCTGT
>NW_015510750.1:32280-33778 GCF_001515645.1 Sinocyclocheilus grahami
ACTGTTAAAATGTATTTGATGTCTGAATCATTCATTCAAGAGATTTGTTCAAAAACTTTGGACGAAACAAGTCATTTATAACAATCACCAATCCCCCCCCCCCTTCTTTTGGTCCGTTCTGCGATCCTTGCCTGTGAATGTTGGTTTAATAGAGATGAATATCACATTCTCTCTCTGCTGTAGGGAGAACAAGGGCTGAATGGACCCCCAGGTCAAACAGGACCCCCGGGGCCGATGGTGAGGCTCAATAACACTCCTCATGCACTGATCTTTAATATGACGTCAGACTGATGATTGCATTACATGTGCGCAGGGTCCCGCTGGACTGGCAGGACTGAAGGGAGATCCGGGCAAGAAAGGAGAGAAAGTACATCACCACACACACACACACACACACGCACACACACACAGAGTACATGCTCATGATTTCATTATGTGTGTGTGTCAGGGTCATGGCGGTCTGATCGGTTTGATTGGGCCACCGGGTGAGTTCGGAGAGAAAGGTGATCGAGGACTGCCGGGAAACCAGGGGCTGCAGGGAGTCAAAGGAGACGAGGTGAACACACACACACACTCATATAGACACACATTCACACACACATTAAGAAGCTGATTTAATCGCGTTTCTGCTGACAGGGACCATTCGGACCTGCAGGACTCAGTGGACCTCCCGGATTACCAGGACTGTCTGTGAGTCTCGTGACACTTTAATCTTCGCAAACATCAAACCCATCATGGTCTTCTGGATGTGTTTGAGTTTGTTCTGGTCTCACAGCTTCTGTCTGTAACACTGTGTTTCAGGGATCCATGGGACAGAAAGGATCTAAAGGAAACCAGGTGAAACACACTGATTTTTACTTGAATTCATAATGACATGCTGACCATTTGACTTGAGATGTGTTAGCATGAACGTGTTCCTGTATATGCATTTAGCAGATACTTTTATTCACAGTGACTTAGAAAGGAGGAACATAAGCAATTTGTCACTGAGCCAAGTATTCACAGTGCACAATGCCAGGTTTAATAGAAAGCTAGATTAGGAAACAAGCTAGGGAAGAGGTGAAATGCAAAGGTTAAGTGCTTGAGGGTGTCTTCAGAAGTCACAATGAGCTCAGCGGTTCACATGGAGATTGGCAGCTCATTTCACACCAGAGAGCGTGAAGGGTCTGGAAAGTCCAAGGCTGTGTTTACACTGGCACAAAAATCAGATTTTCTGCTCACATCTGACACAGACTGGAATTTGTTGCACACATGTAAACACAAAAATCTGCACGAGATCTGATTCTTTTGCAGCCGATCTGGGCCACTTCCAAATGTGGATTTTAATCAGATACATATCTGATATCTGACATGTTTGCCATAAAGTTAGCATTTTAATGCTGGCGTGCTGTATATGCGCTTGCATTTTATTTAGGCAGAAACTTTATATGTAAGAAATTGCGCAACATTCAGGAGCTGGTTTTCAACCTCTGCCCCGTGACTTTTATAAATACAATAG
>NW_015510750.1:34215-35618 GCF_001515645.1 Sinocyclocheilus grahami
ACAGATATCGGATACCAGTCAAAGTGAATGTAAACAGGTGGGCCAAAAAAACGTTTATGTGGTCAAAAGATCTGATCTGTGCAGTGTAAATGCAGCCCAAGTGTTCCCATCAGTCTTGAGTTCTTAAACACCAGCAGATACTGAATACCTCATGTGATCTGTATGAATTATGTGGTTTATTTAAGGGCCCTATTGGACCCAGAGGAGATCCTGGTCCTGCTGGACCCCCTGGTCCCCCGGTGAGTCTCCAGTCGCCCATAAACTCATTATTAGATGAAAACTAATGGTAGAAGGAGCATTAACTGAACGAGTGATGGAACTAAACATCTCCTCATCTCTATCCAGGGTCTTCCTGCGGTGGGAATGGCGGCTCCTCCGGCGCTGGATGGCCGAGGGAAGCGGAGGAGGCATTTGGATGTGGATGGAGCGGCGATGGAGGACAGTCAGACGCAGGACGAGGAGGCTCAGGGCGAGGAGAAGGACATGGAGGAGGTGATTGCGTCTCTGGCCTCCATGAGGACGGATGTGGAGGGACTCCGGACTCCACTGGGCACCTACCACAGTCCTGCCCGCACCTGCAAAGAGCTGTGGATGTGCCACCCCGAGTATCCCGACGGTACGAACACAACGCACATTCAAACAATAATTTACACTTGTTCCAGTGCTTTCTTAGTCTGCAACACTGGAGGGATCATCATCATCCTGTGTATTCTGAATCGGTTCTCTCTGTGTGACCTTTGACCTCAGGAGTTTACTGGATTGACCCCAACCAGGGATGTCATAGAGATTCGTTTAAAGTGTTCTGTAACTTTACAGCAGAAGGTGAAACATGCCTCCAGCCGCACAGCAGCGTACAGACGGTGAGAGATTCAAATCACATTGACCGCGGATATGAATTCACTTTTTTACATTTTAATTTATTGAGGTCACAACCACAACAAAGCTGTCCAATTTTTGTGGATATGGGGGGAAGCCAAAAAGGTTGAGAAATACTGAATTAGACGAACTTTCATATATGCCTTTTATATATGCTGTGTGTGTTTAGAAATGTGTTAATGATGTTTATAATGTGCACAGGTCAAAATGGCTTCATGGAGCAGAGAAAAACCAGGAACCTGGTTCAGCCAGTTTAAGAAGGGCTCACAGGTGTGTGTGTGTGTGTGTGTTATTGTGTTGTGTGTCTTTATCTTCTGTGCTCTCATTCACACTCTGTCTGTCTGTGTTGTGTAGTTCTCTTATGTGGATGTGGATGGAAACCCCGTTCACATTGTGCAGCTGGGCTTCCTGAAGCTCTTGAGCGCCACGGCTCACCAGAGCTTCACATACGTGTGTCAGAACTCAGCCGTTTGGTTCGACAGCACCTCCCTCAGCTACAGGCACGCGCTGCGCTTCAGAGGCAGCAA
>NW_015510750.1:48168-48685 GCF_001515645.1 Sinocyclocheilus grahami
GAGCCGCTGGGAAGGAGGGTGCAAAGGTGGGAAAACCATCGGCACCAATCATAACGCTCTTTCCACATTTAACTACCTTCCTTATAATAACCCTAAACCTAATTTATGATATGTGTGTGTTTGGTCATCAGGGCGACCCTGGAGGTCCAGGTACTTCAGGAAAGAGCGGTCCAGCAGGTCTGAAAGGTTTCCGTGGAAGTCGTGGAGCGCCGGGTGCCATGGTAATTTATAGAATACTGTATCCAGCTGATTTAGGATTGCTGCCAGTGATTCTTTAGGTTGTTAAATGTTCTCTGTTGGGCTTTCTGATTGGCCAGTGTTGTCATGTGACCTGTGTTCTCTTGTGTAGGGGCCAGTTGGATTAAAGGGAGGGGCGGGGCCAATCGGGCCCTCTGGACCTTCTGTACGTAATCTTTTCCAGTAATCTCACAAAAGCACGTCCACTATATAATTTCATATTGTTTTATTTTCAGTCTTGAGGTGAAATTATGACCTAGAAAAGTGATTTTTCATGCTC
>NW_015510751.1:0-5157 GCF_001515645.1 Sinocyclocheilus grahami
GTGTGTGTGTGTGTGTGCCACTGAAGAGCCAGTGAGCGCTCTGCAAACGCGCGTCAGTCGTTTAGAGATGTCTTTTGATCAATCTCGACTGTGTTTGTTCTCTGTGTGTTAAATTCCAATGCGACTGCTGCCAGTAGGATCTCTTTCTCTCTCTCTCTGGCGTCATTGAGCTTTCCTCTCTTCCCTCCAATCACGAAGCGCATGACAGAGTGATGCTGACATGCATCTGAGCATGATGCTGTTTACACACTCCCACAAGACAACAGGACTCACATCTGAACAGCACATGGGCTATTTACAGTACATCATTGTGCTATTGGTGCTGAGAATCTGAACCATGAGACTCAACCAAAGATTCTGCAGTGATGTATTTTCTTATTTTATAATCACTAACACTGTCAGATATGACCATGCTTATTAGATCAGAGTTGATGCTGATTCATTCACTAATAGATTTATAGCATTGTTTAATTTTGATGACAATACAGCTTTAACATGCTTTTTATCAAGCGCTCGGTTTTGTGTAACTCGATGATGCATACACCAAGAATAACTCAATCATAAATGCTTTTGTCATATCACATGCACTTCAGAAGTGCTGGATTGGTGAGCTAATACCATATTTCAATAATCAGGCTTCACGTTTGGACAAAGAAGGTGTTTTGAATGGATGGCATGAACTACAGTATAATATAATGTGAGGACTTCATTATTATTAGCTTTGCACCATCATAATTATATGCATAAGAAGATTGGCTTCATAAGTTTCCTGTTTCACTTTTATGGATCTGATGCCACACTGTTAATTATGAGAGTGATTTATGAGAGTCCTGATGCAGTGGCTTTGGGTTTATTGGTTGTGAGGTTGGGATTGATGGTGAGGGTTGCCCACAAGGTTCATCAGACAGGCCTGGGACGCAGGCTGCTATTTACCCTGGGCACGCTTGGTAAATGCTTTTACAGATCCAAACAAACGCACAGTTACCTTGCTATCTCAATGGGCGCATGCATCTTATAGAAAGCTAATTGTACTTATTCAAATCTTAAAAGGTCTTAAATGGAAGCAAGAAAGTCATGTTATTAAATGTTGGATGCACATACCTAAACTGCCTTAAATCAAGATGCATTTACCTGAGGTGGACAGCTGAGGTTTTTCTTTTCTGAGAAACTGAATGAAATGAAATTAGTTTATGCTTAAAACAAGGGGGAAGACTATCTGTCATCGGGGTGTGAAAATGTGTCCCCCTTCTGAATTAAGTTGCTTTTTCTGACCTCATTGGCAGATATTGTTCTTGTTTTAATCACGCCGTTTTGATCACTTTGACAGAAAACAAGACTTATGTTATTTTGCTTCTCGGTGTATCTTGATTCAGGAATCTTTAAACATCTGCATGGGAAAACAATTCATCTTTTTTTTTGTAAAATCTGTTAAAAAGCAATATAAAGTTGTTGTTAAACTGTTACTAATACAACTCATATTCTGCTCTTTAGAAATGTATATTTAGAGAACAAACTGATGTATTGTGTTTCCTTCCATTTATTACTTCCATTTTCTTTAATTGGTCTTAAAACGGTCTTTAAAAAGTCTTAAATTTGCCATATAAATATATATATGTGCTGTCAAGCGATTAATCGCATCCAAAATAAAAGTTTTTATTTACATTAATATATGTGTGTGTACTGTGCATATTTATTATGTATATATAAATACACACACATGCATGTATATATATAAGAAAAATATGTTATGTTTATATATTAAATATATGTATATAATATAAAATATAAGAATATGAATATATAAATGTATAAATATGTAAATATGTTTTAAAATATATACTGTATGTGTGTGTCTTTATATATACATAATAAATATACACAGTACACATACATATATAATGTAAACAAAAACTTTTATTCTGGATGCGATTAATCGCGATTAATCATTTGACAGCACTAAATATATATATATATATATATAGAAGGAGATAGAAAATTGCAGACACTATCATTAATCATTCATGTTAACTGCACGACTCTACATTCTTTTAAATGTTTTTTTCTTCTTTTCTGTCACGCTAAACCTGAAAAACAAAGCCAGAGCGGCCCCTGAACTACTGAAAATACTTTGTCTTCTCTGCAAGCTGATGATGGCTGCTAATGGGAAATGCAGAGCACACCAGAGTGAGCATATGATAACTTCATAAGCTCTCCGTAAGAGTGGAGCTGACCTATATTTGCTGCGATCCTCACGCTTCACTACGCTCTCCTGCGCTCAGGGCTCTCCCAACATACTTCACGTCATCATGACCCTCCTTTCACCGCGCTCTCTTATCGCTCCTGTAATAGCCCACATACGCAAGATCCCAAACACCTTGTTGTTGCTTGATGGATAATAATAGAGTAGAATATTAATGTTACAGATGCTTTTTTTGTTTTATTACGAGGAGATCCGTTGGTCTCTGGTGGATCGTCCATGTGTTTTCATTCATGTTCAGTTGAGCAGCAGTTGTACAGATGGCAGAGAAATCATGCACCTACAAAAAAAGCCTTTGTGTCCTTCGTCTTGCTTATCCGCTCAGATGCAGAGGTCACTGGAGGCTTGTGTAGATATACTTAACATAATAATATCTTCAGTGTCTTTCACTGTGGATCTACCTAGCGGATTGTCTCTGGTTTGCATGCAAACTTATATTCAGGCTGCCGAGATGAAGATAAGAGACTGAATGTGTTTCCGAACTCAAGACTGTGTGTAAAAGAATGCATGCTTTAACCTCTAAATATACATGTTATCTTCAATTCCATCAGCTGCACATGAAAAGAGCTGCGAGGAGCTCACAGGAGTTCAAATCATGTTATGTTCCAGTAAGAACAGCACAGCAGCTCAAACTAAGACAATGCTTTATCTGCTAATCTAAACTGTGCTTCCTGGTCCAAAATTAGTTCATTCAAATTACAATATTACTACGTGACATTAACCTAACTACATAGGATGCACTAGCGACAGTAATTTTTAAAGAAAAAAATGCTTAATTATTTTTAAGGTGCAGAATGACAAATAAAAGTTTCAGGTTCAAAAATCCTTATTATGTTGATTTACTGTTATATTTTTATTGTTTATTTATTGTTACTGTTTCTTTAAATCCTTTCTTTTATATATATATATATATATATATATATATATATATATATATATATATATATAATTATTATTATTTTATTTTATTTTTTATTTTTTTTACAAATGATCAAGTAGATTTTGGAAGATCTACAGTATTATTTAAACATTTATATTTTATTTAAACTTGGATTTATTCCCCAGTTAACATGACTGTAATTTGAGAAGAAAACAAATATGTCTCATTACGTTTATTAAAATATAAAAAATGTTATGGTTATAATTTAATACTTATCTATTACAGTAAAGGTTTAAACTCAGATCAGTGAGGCCTACGATCAATCAGCTCCAGACTGAATCTAATATTTGGTAATAATATAATGAGGTTTTTTGTGTGAGCGGAGCCTATCTGGTGGCATTTTTCAAGTAGCAGTCTATGGAAGCCATGGAATAAAATAATAAAAAAAGGTATATTTGAGTTTATATTTCGAAATCCTGTCTTTGTTTTCACAATTCCGAGATCATAGCTATCTCACGATTCTGATTCTGATTGCATGCTGTAACTGTAGGGCTAATACAATATGTATTTGTTTAGCGTAAATGTATGTTTACTATTTGTCATGCACGTATGATGCTGTGGACGTGTAAACAGTATTTCTCATCAAACAGCCATGTGTTATCAGCTCTGGCAGTGCGTTTTCAGGATCTGTGCTGCTCTCTGATTCTAGAAGAACATTAAAGCTGCTGGCATCTAATCGTCTCTCATTCTTGCTACTATGAGTGTTTTTCAGACAGATCAATGCTGATGAAAGTGACCCGTCCACAGCATTAAAGCATGGAAATACATCAGCTAATTCACTTCAGTCATGTAGAGAATGTTTTTGTTTGCTATGCAGGATATGTAATGTTAACATCGAGAGCATTTGCCCTGTTTCACACGATATTGAAATCTAATTTATGCCATTTGTCATTGTTTGGTGATCAATGCTTCCTTGGTAAATCAGTAAATGTGTTAAGTTCTGAGATTGAGGGATGCATGTGCTGGATTACACATGATAATTATTGAGCTCATTAACATCTGTCACAGTGGCAGCAGTTCATGTCATGTTACTGTCATGTCTCGAAGGGATATATATATATGTGTTAGAAATAATCTGATTTTATTAGCATCTTCAAACAAAGAGCAATGACGAATTCTACTTAAGCCTCCTATAATGTGTCGAAATAAATGCATGATGTGACTGCTGTTTAACTTCATTACCTTACAGGTGGGTTGCATGAAGAATGTTCAAAGTTAAACACAAATTAAGGAATAAATGTTCAAAATGCATCACATATTATTAGAAAATAATCATAAAAAACAAAACGATCATAAAATGTCAGAGTGAGTGAGTTTCTGGTTCAACTTTCTGAATGTGTTTCATGGAAATACACTACTGTTCAAAATTGTTTTGCTTTTTTTATTATTCAGAAAGGTGGCATATACTACGATATAATGCAATATTATGTTACAAAATTATATTTCAAATAAATGCTGTTTTTTTTTTAAACAAACAAACAAAAAAATGTAAAAACATTTTCACAGTGATAATTTATTACAATTTTACTTTTATCTCTATTTTTGATCAAATTAATGCAGCCTTGGTGAGCAGAAGAAACGTCTTTCAAAAACATTAAACAATCTTACTGACCCCAAACGTTTGAACAGTCGTGTAAATCCTAATAAGCAGGTCATTTTTGCATGATATCCAAAAGGACACCAGAAAAAGGAATGATTCACTTTGTATCCGGTTGTAATCTCCCCATAGACCTTCACCAGTGCACTACTTTGTGTTTATTGCTGTGTTTGTGAATTGATGTATTTTCACTGTTTGTTTCTGATTCTGATGTACTTTCTTGTTTGATGATGCAGCTTTGATTTTGATTGCATTCTTGCATTTGACACATTAATATCACTGTGAATATGTTAAATGGTTTCACAATATTTTGTCTTGAGCTGAAGGTTCAGCTTTGTAGCTCAAACACACACACACACACAC
>NW_015510751.1:8471-11522 GCF_001515645.1 Sinocyclocheilus grahami
ATATATATATATATATATATATATATATGTGTGTGTGTGTGTGTGTGTGTGTGTGTGTGTGTGTGTGTATGTATACTTTGTTTTACTATAAAAATTAAGCTATAAAGATTTGGAGATAAAGTTACACACTGTTAAAGAACATGTATGTTTTTACGTTATTTTAACTCATCCAAATAAGTTGAGCAATTTCTTTTAAGTCCTATGAAATTCAACTTTTTAAGTCGGTTTAATGTAATTTAATTTGAAACGACTTGTACAACCTTAAAAATATAAAGAAGCAACTGACCTTTTTTTTTTCAGTGTAGAAATATAAGAGTTTTAGAGATAGAGATATGATAAAACTTTCTTTGGTCAGTTTTCCATGTGTTTTTTCTGCAATAATGAATTGTAATGTCACTTTAAGATAAGTATTGAACATGATCAGTTCAACTGCTCCCATGATAAACTGTGATAAACAATGAAGCCACCAAGTTAAATATAACACAAGTGTGAAGGTGGCATGACTTTCTCTGCAGAACCTGTACCAGAGCAGGTTTCTGGGCCTGGCAGCCATGGCCTCTCCGTCTCGCCGGCGGTGTAAGAGCGAGACACACTTCAGCTCGGCTCGATCCACCAGCGACACGGACCTGGTGTCCTTACAGAGCCGCTCCACCCTGAGCGCCAGCACCTCGCTCTACTGCATCGGACAATCAGACCAGCTCGTCATCTGCTGGGACATCAGAGAGGAGGTGGACGCCGGCGACTGGATCGGCATGTACCTCAGCGGTGATCCACATACATATATACTCTCTACCTGTCAAAAGTTTGGAATAATTCCATTTCAAATGTTTTTGAAAGAAGTCTCTTGTAACTCACCAAGGCTGCATTTATTTGATCTAAAAAATACAGTAAAATAGTGAAATATTAATACAATTTAAAGCAGCTGTGTTCTATGTGAATATGTGTTAAACTGTAATGTATTCCTGTGATGCGCAGCTGTATTTTCAGCATCATTCCTCCAGTCTTCAGTGTCACATGATCTTCAGAAATCAGTATAATATGCTGATCTGCTGCTCGAGAAACATTTCTGATTATTATCAATGTTGAACACAGTCGTTCTGCACAATATGTTTGTGGAAACCATCATACATTGCAAAAGATTGGGGTTAAGTAAGATTAGAAATAATGATAATAAAAAAATTAACACTTTTATTCAGAAGAGTTGCATTAAATTGATCAAAAGTGAGAGTAAAGAAACTCATAATTTTACAGAAGATTTTTCAAAATAATAACTTTCAAAATAAGATATTTCAAATAAATGCTTTCAACTTTCTATTCATCAAAGAACCCATTATTAATAATTAAGCGCCAATAATACTTTAAATTAAATTGAGCAGCAAATCAGAATCAGCTATATTTGCATTTTAAAATATATTAATACAGAAAACAGTTATTTTAAATTGTAATAATATTTCACATTACTAGTTGTATATATATTTAATATTATTTTATTATATTAATATTATTTTTAAAATGAGTACACTTCTTTTTTCAATCGAACACATTAATATGCAAACTAGATTGAATGTGATAGAATGGGAAAACCCATTTATGGCTATAAAATAGTATATCTAATCATTCTGTAATATCTTTCATTACATAACTGGGAGTATCTTTATGCAAAGTTTTGTTCAAACAAATAGCCTGGAACCTAAAAAATTATAGTGTCTTTTCATTTTCTTAATAAATGAGTCCTGATGTCCTCTACAGAGGACGTAAAATATCTTATTAAAATAAATCCCATTTGTTTTTCATGCCCTTAGCAATGTAATGACTTAAAATAGTTGTATTGCAAGCTTAGCATGTTATCTGACCTTGAAATGGAGGCAGAACAAGAGAAAACAACCTTCTGCTGTTATTTCTCTTTCTTTCACAGACGAGGTTCTGTCAGAAAACTTTCTGGACTATAAGAGTCGTGGCGTGAGCGGCTCTCACAAAGGCCAGATCGTGTGGAGAATCGATGCCAGCTTGTACTTCACGGAGGGTCAGTATCCTCTTCCCAACTCTTTGTCTCTTTCTTCCAGTAATGCACTTTTACAAAGTCGCCTCAGGGTTTGGATTTTGCTTATTTCTCTGCGTATCGCTGATGTTGCCAAAAAGGCAGTCGACAGTCCACTTTCACAACCGCCACAGATGCAGTCTTCATCGTCTTCAGGGTTGAAACCGTTTCAGATGCCACTGTATTTCTGTAGCCGGCTTATTTTCTGATTCCTGTGAGGTTCCTGTGTGAGGATATATTTCTCAGCGTCTGCACATTTTCAAGACTGCCTTCGTCTTTGGTCAGGCAATCTTCCACCTCGACGACTCCATGCTGGTTGGCGTGATTATATAAATCTGTTTCCTCATTCCATGCATCTCTTTCCATATCTCAGACCAACCAGATTCAGATTTTCAGCTTTTGAAGCTCCTCTCCATCTGCCGCGCTGCTTCCTCCGTGACCATCTCCTCTGTCTCTCAATGTGTTTTCTCTCGCGCAGCTGCGGCATCGAATAAAATGCTCGCTACATTCAGAGCCTCTAATGTGATGAATCAAACCTGATTTACCTCTGCTGAATGAAGAGAATTTTAATTCAACTAGCTATACTTATGTTTTTTTTTATTAACACAATTAATGAGGCATCTGGGGCATCTTTGTCAAGTCAAGTCAAGTCACCTTTATTTATATAACGCTTTTAACAATACAGATTGTGTCAGAGCAACTGTACAGCATTAATTAGGAAAATAGTGTGTCAATAATGCAAAGTGACAATCGTAAACGCTCATTTTTCAGTTTCTTTGTCCTCAATAAATGCTAAAAAGTTGTTATGACATATTAAATGTAATGTTAAATAACTCTAAGGACTACTTTTTATCTAATAGAAGAATCAGTATCATTATGGGTATCGATGATACTAGCCTCGATAGTAAAAAAAAATTGCATTAAAAATATTATTTAACATATACTCTCTTTATGTTGATCCTACATTAATTTGGGAATTCAATACAATTGTTAATTTAATAGATTTGTTGTGG
>NW_015510752.1:0-506 GCF_001515645.1 Sinocyclocheilus grahami
ATATATATATATATATATATACATATACAGTCGTGGTCAGAATTACTGGCACCCTTGATAAATATGATCAAAGAAGGCTGAGAAAATAAATTTGCATTATTAATCATTTTGATCTTTTATTAACAAAATTCACATAAGTCAAACCTTTCATTGGAGAATAAGAATTTAAAATGGGGGAAAATATCATGATGACATAAATGTTTTTCTCAATACACGTTGGCACCCCTAGAAATTCTTATGAGTAAAATATTTGTGAAATATATTCCCATTCATATTTACAATTTTGAGCATACCAAGGTGATTATGAACATGAAATTATCCAGCCATGGCTTCCTGTTTCACAGGAATATAAATAGGAGGGGAAACAAAGGCCAAATTCCCTTAATCATCCATCACAATGAGAAAAACCAAAGAATATATTTCTGATGTGCAGCAAAAGATAATTGAGATAGTGAAGCAGTGTTAGAGCAGTGAAAATTCCCATTTCCACCATCAGGGCAATAATT
>NW_015510752.1:2065-2670 GCF_001515645.1 Sinocyclocheilus grahami
CAAGGTCCGTTAGCCACAGTGGTGGTCTAGCTACTGTGCTCAGGAATCAGCATAACTGTAAGATGTCTGTTAGTAACCAAACAGGGTACATGATGCAAATTACTGTAAACATATATATTTTAGAGAGTAAAGGAGATAGGCGAACTGCATTTTTATCTTTGTGGATGAAGCTGGATTCAACCTGGCGAAAACATGCTGCAGGAGACTTAAAGTGATTTGACAGTGACCGGGATGTCCCAGGCCAGAGAGGAGTTAACATCTCACTGTATGCAGCAGTGTCCAGTGATGGTTTGCTGTCACACAAACCACTCATTGGCCCCTACAATACAGAGAGGCTCATTTATTTTCTGGATGACCTGCATAATCGACTTGTCACAGCAGAGGAGAAAAGGAAAGGGGCATCAAACCCCTACCTTCATTATTGTGTTGGATAATGCACATTCCAGTATGTCAGCATTATTCTAGCCTCCAGTCCCCTTCTTAAACCCCATAAAATAGTGGAGGTGGAAGGTATATGACCACCATCCACATGACCAGATGACTTTCAATTCAATTCAATTCTATTTTATTTGTACAGCGCTTTTCACGATACAAATCATTGCAAA
>NW_015510752.1:3448-4976 GCF_001515645.1 Sinocyclocheilus grahami
CATCATCACATTAGTCGTCTTATTTAACATTATAATCAATTATTATAAAAAAAGAGGTGCATCACATTTCAGCAGCTATACATTTGACATTCAGATTCAGTGACCCTACTGTATCTATAAAGATATCAATATCAGATCAATATGCTTTATAAAATAGAAAGAAGAGGAACTGAAACAATACATTAGTCACCCAATTTAACTTTTTAGTCAGTTATTATGATATAAAGAAGGGTATCTCATTTTGGTAGCTATGAATTTGACCTGTCAACATCAGTGACACTACTGCATCTCTAAAGATATTAATATTAATATGCTTTATAAAACAGAAAGGGGAGGAGCCGACATGACATGAGACATGTTGCCCTTCTTTATTTCATAATAGCTGACTAAAATGTTAAATAACGTATTTTGGTAGCTGTAAATTTGACCTGTCATATTCAGTGACCATACTGTAAGATGTATAGATAGATAGATATACATTTGGGTAGTTTAAGACACCTTCTTAGTAACATCATTTGATAGATTCAACTTTGAGTGTAATGCAACTTACATGTCCTTATTTATCAGTAGCACATTATAAATAGGTTATAGAGAATACATCAATTCAATCTGTTTTACTATAATTCAAATTTAAATACTCTTTTGCATACTCCTGGTCTTCAGCTCAGGAGACACTAGGTGGCAGTAAAACATTTACTTTGCAGTTTCAGTTGCTGTGTTTTACAGTAAGCCCCTCTGATGACCTATCAAACATGTGTTTCAGTTTTACTCTGTCTAGCTGTTTGTTGAAAACAGGAAACAACTAGCTGTCTTTATTGATTCTCCCTCTCAGGCAGTCAGTTCCTTTCCAGAGAGATTCATGTCAAACAGATCAACAGTTCTTAAGATCTTCACATTTACATTTACAGTTGCAATTATTGCATGACGTATTCTGTCTGGTCTCTGTTTTATATTGAATGAACAGAACTGGGTCAGAAATGATGTGAAACCGAATAAATGGAAAAGACAATACTACAACAATAGTAAGATGCTCGTGGATGTCAAGTTTACTTCAACAAAACTTTGAATATCTTTAAGACATTTGAAGCCACAAAGCTGACACATTTAGACAAATCCAGTGATTTGTTTTTCAACACAAGTACACAATGAAACCATTATCTTTCATTCCCGGAGTTTGCATTGTTGTCAGGCAATCTTAGCGGAGCGTGTAGTTTTCACCAGTATGTCTTTTTTCATTATTCCTGATCTGTTCCAGCACTCAGTCCATTCCTGTTGTGATGTCTTTATCATAACATCTAGAGACCGCAGTGCTTTTCAACCACTCTCAGTTAGCAAAAGCTGTTTAAATCCTACAGATGACGTCACAAACAACAGGTACAGCTAAAAGTATTACAATTATTTACTTTGCTGAAGGTCAGTTTACTACTTGCAAAAACTGAACAGTTTGTGTCTGTTGGATAGATGGAGTTGATTTTGTGATATCATGTTTGGCTAGTTTCAGTTAAAGGGGTGAAGAACTACATTTTTA
>NW_015510752.1:5450-7976 GCF_001515645.1 Sinocyclocheilus grahami
GCCTGAATGCCCTGGAGTATAAAAAAAAATTGTGACTTTATTTTTCACAGTTCTGACTTTATCATAATTGTACTTCAATACACAGTTTTGACTGAAATCAGAAATAGAGAACTGTGAGATGTAGACTTGTGAGAAATTAAGCATATTGCGAGATGTAAAGCTGTGCTGCGTAACACAGAATTGTATGTTATACTAATTAAATACAATTAATTTATATGTTGCTTATGTAACGGAGGCTGCCTCCCATGCCGGAGACCCGGGTTCAAGACCCACTTGGAACAAGAACGAGGTGTGGCGGTGAGGACTCGGGAGAGAGGGGTTACATTGGGGACGTGAACCGGATGGGAGATGGGGTTAGGGGGCCGGATGGGAGTGAGGGTTAGGGGGGTGAGTGTAACTGAGGCCAGCGAGTAGGTGCTGTGCAGGTAAACCTCACTCCCCTGATCTCAAGAGACACACTAGCGACTGACGCTAGTAGCTGCAGTCTTTAGCCTCCTTGTTAGTGTGTTGGGTTCTGGGTTCGAGACCCACTCGGAACAAGAACGAGGTGTGGCGGTGAAGACCCGGGAAAGAGGGGTTACACTTACAAACACAAAAACTGTCAAAATGAATCGAATGTAAATAGCGCACCAGCAGAACTAACTTGACCAACCAAACTCTTCTTCAGATCTACATTCTCAGTCAGTGAAAGAGTTACACTTGTTGGTGCCATTTCAGCATGGTACAATAATCATAAAAAAAAATGGGGATGGAATTCATTGCAATCTTCAGAAAACTAGATAGCTGAAGACACACTTATTATTACGTTCGAACTAACCAGTTATATCTACTTGCACTTGCATAGATGTAACTGATCTGTAGTTTAACTTTTATGATCATGCTATTGGGTGGTTTAATGATAGTGTTCTTCAGTAATATCATTATAAATTGCGAGCTTACAAATGTAATAATTACTTATTTCATTTAATTTATTAATCGTGTTAAATACATTTATTCCAGCACATCTCTATCTGCAGGTGATATATTTCTCAATAAAATGCAGTATATCCTCTTTTAGCAAGAATACATTTCTTTTAAAATTGTGCTTTTTACATCACTTGAAATGTGAGGATCCTCTCCTGACCCTCTCTCCTGATATGGGTGTTGATGGTGGTTTATAATTTATGGTTTAAAAATTCCATGCGCGTCTAAATTGAACGGCAGAATTGCTTTTAATTATATCCAATTAGGAACTTTATTGCGTTAAACCTGTGGTGTCTGGGAATTTGTACATTTTATGGGCTTTCGGTGTCAAATTGACAGATACGCTGAGGTTAAAGAAAGTTTTTTTTTTTTTTTTATGTGGTGGTGGATATTTTAATCACCATCATTCAAACATTATCACTCTGGATGTTTAACTTTTAATGAGATACTGTTGTAGTTTACAGTTGTTTGATTTTCAGTTTGGTCCTACTCACCGTCTGTTACTGTACTGTACTGTACTGCAGAACTGTTGTTTAGCCAGAGGGTGATGCTGTAAACGTCTCAGCCTTGATAATTAATCAGCACAGGGTTTTTTATAGTAGCACATCACTGTAACTGCTTAACACAAACGAGCTAATGAGGCCTCTAACCACCTCCATATGGACTAGAAAAACCATGAGGAGAGACTGTTTTACATCACACACGTCCTTGGATAGGAATTACTGCTTGTAGTAATGCTTCATAACAGGATCCAAAATGATTGTGCGCTGAGATGGATTTCATGACGGGGTGGTTGTGTGCCACTCACAAAAGGAAGTAAAATAAAGAAATGTAACAAGATTATGACTAATTACTGTATGTTTTTTTCTTTTTCTTTTTAAGATTTGATATTTGAATGTATATATGATATATGAATGAACAACGTTAACATTCAAACATGTTTTGTGTGTGTGCGTGTAAGGCCAACTATATACATTTTAGCTTTTAATTTATGTACTATATACTTAGAATTTGATATACATGTGCTTATATCATACCATTTTATAGCATTATTGTCTTTATTGGCAGGTCTCAACTTTTGGTAAAGCACATTTTTGTCAAGATATTCTATTATATAAAAAATAACACTAAAATAATAAAATAATGAACATTAATTTAACAACATAAGATGTAACAAAACCTTAATGTACATAAAAAACAACAACTTTTATTCATACTATATGTTTGATCTGTGTAGTCCAAACACGAACAAATCGCTCTTATGAGCTGCTTCTTTTAATTAATTGTTTGTAAAGACTCTGATCTTAATCAGTCTGACAAAGCCTTTACTGAATGAACTTAATGAATCCAGAATGAACTACAAGTGCAGTGTCATAGTAGCATTACTTCAATAAAGCCATTAGGCTACATGTCAAAGCAAGTTTTCTTATGGGCAATCACTTTTGTTTGCAATATCCAATGAACAATAAGTTGTTATTTTTTTGGTAACACTTTATTTCGATAGTCCACTTTAGACAGTCTAATAACAGTAAGTAACTTTGCAACTACATGTCAACTAGCAGT
>NW_015510752.1:9569-10118 GCF_001515645.1 Sinocyclocheilus grahami
TATGCATATTTTAGCCTGAGTTTTTGTTGCATTTACACACTTTTGACCAGCTGGCGTCACCAGCGTGTGGTGTTTCGAGTGCTTTGAACCAGTGAATCATTTTTCGAAGCAATTGTTTCAATTGATTCAAAGCTTCGAAAAGGTTTGTTTCTCCCATCCAGTGTTGCCAACTGTTTTCAATTGAAAGTAGCTAAAACTGGTAGCTAAATGCCACTAGATTCACTGATCTACGTAAAGATGAATATAGATCAGTGGGCAAGATGAGAGCTTAGATAAGGTTTGTCCAAGCAGTTGGTATATTTGTCCCTACACTTTTGAAAAAAGTCTCAAAAGGGTTGGGGAAGTCGCTAAATCTAGCTACACAATTGCTAAATTGGCAACACTGCTCCCATCACTAGTTGCAGGTGCTGGCAGGTATGCGGTGAAGGCTTAGTGAAGACTGGAACTGAAGACTAACTGTAAGTCCTCATACGTGGAGAGTCAAGACCAGACAAGGAATAAGTAGAGAGTAACTGCTCTTATACAGGGCTTGATGAGATCATCTATGGC
>NW_015510752.1:10736-11520 GCF_001515645.1 Sinocyclocheilus grahami
ACAGTCTGCAAAGTTGTTAATCAAAAAAGTGCATGATAAATAAAGTTAGTGTCTCTCAAAAGAAAGAGTCGGTTCTGAACCGATTTATCGGGTTGTCATATTTTCTAATCTTCTGCCTGTCACCTATATATGTCACAAGGTAACACATTTGCATAATCCCAGCCTGCCCATGAAATACGACCACTCTGACCTGCCGCTAGTTAGTGTGTTTACATCATGTCGAGAAGATGCTAGGCTTTTTCAAGATGAACTATACTAACCTGCCACCGGCAGACGAGAGCAGCCGCTTGAGCAACTGCAGCACCTTACCTAGGCGGCTGGTCTCGTTTTGCTCTCGCGGTTCTTTGATGGCACATGTGATTGTAAGGCGGCTGTAGCGCCGATCAAACAAATGTTCTAACCAGAATGCATTGCTTTTGTCAGGCGGCAGCTGATGAAGTCGAACAAGCCTGCTGTTTGCTTTGTTTTCATTGCCTAAAGATGATGATGATGTGAAGACATCACTTAAAGTACCACAAATAAAGTTAAAACTTACCACCGAGAAACGTCCTAATCAACTCGTGCTTGGGATGGAGTTTCCGGTTGAGCGACTGCATAGGTATCATCCTCAGACTCGGGCTCGAATTGATATGGTAATATCAATGCCATTTTTGTAAGCTTATAGCATCTTTGTTTACAAGTAACCCTCCGGAGCAAAGAAACAATTATGTTAATGGACTTTTTGTTAATGGGCGGTTCGAGCTGACCAATCAGAGCAGAGTAGGCTTATGAAAGGGAGGAGTTT
>NW_015510753.1:0-2764 GCF_001515645.1 Sinocyclocheilus grahami
TAAAGCTAAGTTCAAATGCTTTTGTTTTCCCCACAATACGCTTTTATAACTGAATCTGGCAACACCCTGGCGCCCTCACTCAAAACGCCAGCATCTCACAGCGACATGATCAATGTCATTCATTTACAACCCACGGACACTAAACAAGCTTACAAACTATCAAAACTGAATCATAAATGCAGAGACTCAAAGAAGGAGTATTAAACTGTTGATTATTCATTCGCGAGCTTCAAAGATTTTGAATATGAACAATATACCGAGGTCCGGACTAGAGCCCGACCGATATATCGTTTTGCCGATATGAACCTGTCACAGATATATCTGTATCGGTGAATATGCCGCCGATATGATTATTTTTTTTACAGAACATATGACGCAGATAAAATTCTTGAAATGGTGTAATTACTTAGTTTGTCCAGCAGAGACGTGATTGACTGTGGGGTAGATTGACTGGCGCGCCGATCGCCAAAGCCACTTATTAGCATTGTTATTTAGCTGTGCTTTTCCGTAAATTCCATGCATTACTGTTACGACCCTTTATGGTGGTCTAGGGGTAAAAGGAGTAACATTAAATTTGTGGCAAATCTGTAAACTTGATGGAGGCAGCAAGAGACAATGCAGGGACACAAACCGCCAACAAAAGTGATTTATTATACAAGGGGAAAAGAATCCATATAACTACAGAATATAAATCATTAGAGAAACAACCCATATGTACAAATATTTACAACTCAGGAAAAGGGAAACAAAAACAAACAAATCAACCCAAGAGAAAAAGGGGACGCTAGTGACGCCAAAAGAAACGACAACAAAAAAGCACTAACTTATTTTAAACTTCTAACCTAACTAAAGAAAAGAAAGCAAATCTTCAGCGCCTAGCGCCATATACTTCCCTACTCCCAACTAATAACAATGAAACTTACAGGGGGTGGCGTTCACGTCTTACCTATGGTGTCTAAACATATCAAGTTCCCTAAATGTTGCACAATGGAAGTCGCACAACATCTTCCCTATCCACCTTCCTCTTGAGTAAAGAGTAAACGTCATAGAGCATAAGCTCATCAAAGCTCAAAGAGCAACACCATCAGAGTCACAAAGTAACAAAATAACCAAACGAAATGGCAAATCAAAAAAGGGAAAGGATAAAAAATGTCAGAACAAAAACACCAAGGATTTTGGCATAAACGAAATAACAAATAAGGCAAGTCAAAACGAGTAAAAAAGACAGCAAAAATCAGGGAGCAAAAGAGGTCTCCATTCACTTCTCTCCGTGTCCTTTTATCTGCCGGCGAAAACTTTACCAGCAGCGGATAGGTCGGCGTCAAGTTGCTTAATGATGACTGACAGCGTCATGAGCCAATCAGCAGTCAAGGAAGGCGGCCTAAGAGATCGATAGGGAAAGGGGAGAGAGAGAGCGAGAGAGCAAGAAAAACACAGCCACTCCCACAAGGACATATATGGACGTAACAATTACCATTTGAGATTGAAGCGTAAAGTCTGAATTTGGTTTACCAATCAAATGCATTTATTCTATTTTTGACATTTGAACGATATGTGCATGCAGGGCCTAAAATTAATACTGGCCAAGTGCCAAATGCGAGTAAAAATCATCGTTGGCGAGTATATGTAACAGTGTCAGTCGCCAGTTGGCGAGTACAACTTTTACGAATTATAACAATGCAATGAAGTAAAAACAACAGCCAGTTTTTAAAGAGATTCGCTGTTTCTGACATAAGCAAATAAAACAATCGTTTCTGAAGACAAGATCATCGTGACTAGCTGTTCTGTCATAAGCGACAAGAGCGAATAAAATAATAGGATACAAACGGGCTGACAAGATCAGAGCAGAGTGATGGCCAGCTTGTCCCTAGACACGGTTCTAATAACTTTTATTTGAGAAGATTTTTCTGCTTAATTTTGGAAGATTAACTTTTCCCTTCTTTATTCTTCATAACCCGAGAATGCGGTGACACATACCTGGGGTTACGCCGCCTTGTAAACACAGTTATTTGTGTCTTAAATGAACGTTAATGGTTAAAGATAAAGCATGTGTGTTAGGCTATATATGAGATCCTGGATTAGCCTATTTGATGAGATCTTAAAAGGATAGTTCACCCAAAAATGAAGATACTGTCATCATATACTTAAACTCAAATTGTTCTAAACCTCTATGAATTTCTTTGTTCTCCTCAACATAAAAGAAGATATTTTGAAAAATGATGGCTACCAGTTTCTAGTCCCCACTGACTCCAATAGAGTTTTTTATTCATACTATGGAAGTCATGGAGGGCCAGAAACTGTCTGTTAACCAGTATTGTTCCAAATTATTTTGCATTCACCAGCAGAAGGAATCTCATACAGGTTTAGAACAGCAACAGAATTTTTGGGTGAACCATTCCTCTAAAGCAGCCTAATATAGCTGTTGTTGCCATTTGTGTCGAGAAAGAAACATCAGAAAGAAAATCACTTACTCTCCTTGACTGAATCACTTTTGTAAAATAAACAAGAATGAATGTATATTGAATATATACATTGGAGACCATTCAGTCTATTTGTAAATTTTCTTTATACATCATAAAAGCCTATTATTCAGTGCTTTAAGTTTTTCAAGTAGGTCGATTACTTATGATCTTTGTTCTGTTGTAGCCTAATTTGTGGCTATTTACTTGTCTTCAGTAAGCTTATTTTTACTTAGGCTAGTATTATTTTATATATATATATATATATATATATATATATATATATATATATATATATATATATA
>NW_015510753.1:4239-11520 GCF_001515645.1 Sinocyclocheilus grahami
TAATTATATTGTAAATAAAACAATCATTATTGTGATGGGGGCCCTGCACTGGCTCTCTGTTGAGTACAGTTGAGTTGGCATAAGTCTATAAATCATGAAGATCAAATACTTATTACAATATAACCTGCACACATTTTAATTTTGAAATACTGTAAGAGTATCTATTGCATCATGCACTAATATCACAGTCACATTATTTCCTCTAAGATCTTATTGAATGACTATAATATGAACCATAAATATAAACCATATAGTACTCCACAAAATAAATGTTTAATGTCTGGGCAATTACTGCAGGCCTACAAGATCCATGATCTTGGTTCCAAAACTCATGATCTATATGATCCAGATCTATATACACTGAACAAAAATATAAACCCCACATTGTTTTTGCCCCTATTTTTCATGAGCTGAACTCAAAGATCTAAGACTTTTTCTATGTACACAAGGCCTATTTCTCTCAAATATTGTTCACAAATCTGTCTAAATCTGTGTTAGTGAGCACTTCTCCTTTGCCGAGATAATCCATCCACCTCACAGGTGTGGCATATCAAGATGCTGATTAGACAGCATGATTATTGCACAGGTGTGCCTTAGGCTGGCCACAATAAAAGGCCACTCTAAAATGTGCCGGTGCTCCCGATGGCTAGTAGCTACATCGCTGGGTATGTGCAAGTAAGCTAGATATGCCCAGATGCTGCGCAATTAGGCTTATTTAATATATCATGATGAGTCTCGAGTTCAGTATTTACACTAAATCTGCGCAGATTTGGCTTACATGAACTTCCTCAAGATTTTAACAATTTTATTTTTAGTGTAAATAGCATATTGCTAAAAATACTGCTATTTTCACATAGTGTGAATAGAATCCATTGCTAATATGAGATTTGAAAAGGGAGAAAAAAAAGTTTGGTAAAAGGCGGGATCGAACCCAGGTCGACCGTGTAAAATAGTCGACTACATGAGCTTAACCATCTGCGCCACTGGAGCTGATTGTTTACAATCGCTTTTAAAGTGTTGACTAGCCCAATCACACGCTGCAGGGCGGAATTACTGTACATAGCCTCTGCCAACAAGGCGGGCTATTCTAGTGTAAATAGACACCCCGTATTTTTTATTCCATAGTAAGGGCAATTCATACAATACATTTAAACTGAGCTACTTTAATTCCATCTCTGAACTGTAGACTGGTTCTTCCCTGTATACTTTGATTGACAGATTTCTGGTCCAGTCAGCGGTGAGTAATCCCAAACCAATGGCGCTGTCTCAAACTATACCTACCTCTTCCGGTTTGTCTGATTTGTCGTTGTGTTTTCTGACTTGTTATAATGTTTTCTGAATTGTTATTTAGTTTTTTAGATTTGCATTTGTAAGTTTTTTTTCAGAATTGTGATTTGTTTTTGCACTTCTCGGCCACCGTAGAAATCACATCTGTACCTACAAAGGGAAGAATGATGTATAAACTATAAAATAATCAATAAACATCTAACGGTGCACTCTAAAACTTTACTAAAATAATACTTTACTAAAACCAGAATAAAAAAGATCCTATAGAAGAACGATGACCCTATAGCAAGCATTACATGGTGTTTCCTTTGGAAAGTCTTCAAATGCAGTGTTCCCAATACTGGTTTCAGAGTTCCCCCGACTCTGACACTTCCAATTCAGGTAATAGAGTCTTGACTAATGAGCTTTTGAACGGAATCGTGTGTTAAAATATGATTTTAAATTTCACCTACATCTCTTGGCCTCTTCCGACAATTCGATCAGCTGTGTAACTCAAATAATTTTTCATTTCAGTTTCACAGTCCCCCCTGGTTATATTATATTTGGAAGCAGCATCTGAAAGAATATAGAGGAAAGTGAAGGCAAATGTTAACAAAATATAAATGAAACAATTCTTTAAGACAATTAGATTCTGCAGCAGTAATATTACATTTGATTATATAGATTAAAACGAGATGAGAAAATGGTCTTTTGTTTTGCTTTATTAAATTTACATTGCATTTCCATTTGGTCATTTATCAGATGCTTCCTGGATCTTGTAATGCTGGTTGGAGGTTAAACAAGATCAAGGCATATGGAGCTCTGTTGATTCAGCTGCCAAGCTAACAAGAGCTTTCTGAAAGTAAAAAGCCACACCAGGGTTTGACTGCAGGGGTGTGGCAACAGGTTTTACATGTAAATGTGGAACAGTTGGAACATGTTGCTTTGTTTTGTTGTGTTACACACGCACGTATTCACATTTTACCATTTAAGACTGTGTTTGCTTGTGTGCGTGCAAAGCAGCACAAAATAGATTTCTTAAGAGAGAATGATTGTGTGGCCTATTCTCATTGGGAACCGCCGGTAATAAGGTGATGATAAGAGTTAAATTACATTTCCATTTGGTCATTTAGCAGACGCTTCCTGGATCCTGTAATGCAGGTTGGAGGTTAAACAAGACCAAGGCATATGGAGCTATGTGCTATGGTTTGCAGATGGTTAGCCTACTTGTTTTCTAACCAAAGTAACTCCCCAGTTAACAGTCAGAGGTCCCTCATGCAATCCTCTGCGATACAATTGAGTTGAAGTGTGTGCATGTGTCATTGTAATGTATATATTATACTGTAAATGACAGTTATCTATTGGGAATTGCAGAACTTGACATACTGACCAGAGCAGCATCATCTTTGAAAAAATAGTTTTGTGATCTAACAAGCAGTTTGTTCAAAACTGAGTCTGACCTCATCAACAGGTGCAGCACTATTTCCTTTCATCTGTTGTGCTTTTACTTTTGTTTCTGCTGAAGTGAAAGTATTTTAGACAGTAAAGTATATTACAATTATATAAAGATTTCTTTTGAGGATAGTTATTTCACAAAAACTTCATTAGCGGTAGTTAGACTTGCATGGCAGTAAAGTCTCTTAATAAGACCAATCAATCAAACTTTATTTATAAAGCACTTTAAAAACACTGAAGTGGACCAAAGTGCTGTACAGAAAAATAAAACTCATGCAAGACATAAAATACAACTAAAACACATTAAGAGACCATAGAAAAAATATATGTTTTAAGAGACGATTTAAATAAAGACAATGAAGAGGCCTGCCTAATGGGCAGAGGCAAATCATTCCACAATTTAGGAGTAGGCATGGGCCGGTATGAGATTTTGATGGTATGATAACCAAAAATATCACGGTATTGTCGTTACATCTCTAAAATGTGTTATTTTTAAATGACTGGGTTAAAAAAATAAAAATTCCGCAAATTCTTGTTTTTGAGCAACATACAGAATATTAGGAACAGTAGAATTTGTTTATTTTTTCTTTGATTTGTTTCCTAAAAAGACATTTCCTTTATTTAACCTAAATATGTAATTACAGTTATTTAATTTTAGTTATATAATTCAAATACATATAATTTCATATAATTTAGTTATATAATTTCATATACATCATTTTTATTTAATAATAACCCAATTTGAAGCAAAAACAGAATGTTCTGTTCTGACTAGCTTTGTGAAATTATACTACATGCCTGAATGAAGCAAACAGCAGAAGTAGAGGAACCGTGGGACCCGACCAGATTTTTTGTGCCGCGGGATTAAATTCCCAAATAAAACGCAGTAGCTCTGGTGTAATTTGAACGGGAGCGGGCAGTCTAACAATATCCCGTTCCCGACGTCCATTCAGAACAGCATATCTGCTCTTTATTCTTCTTTATTCAGCTGTTCACAAGGAATGGACTGAGGCTGGGGTCAAGGCATCCCCTCTAAGCTTACGCTTTGTTTTTGGCACATTCAAGAACAGCTGATCAGCTGACCTGCAAGAATGGATGGGCATGTAAGGGTGTACCAGCTCAGAAATGTAATCTGGGGCAAGCCCATTTAGGGATTTAAAAACAAATAGAAGAATTTTAAATTGAATCCTAAAATGTACAGGCAACCAGTGAAGTGAAGCTAAAATGGGGAAAATGTGCTCATATATACGTGTTCCAGTTAAAAGACGTGCTGCAGCGTTTTGCACCATCTGCAAACGAGCAACAGAGGACCCACTAACCCCCAGATACAGTGCATTACAGTAATCTAGCCGAGTGGTTACAACGGCATGGATTACTGTCTCAAAGTGTTGCCTTAGAAGATATGGCTTTATTTTGGCCAGCTGCCTCAAATTGGAAAAAACTCTATTTAACTACTGCCCTAATCTGACTGTCGAGCTTAAGATCCGAGTCAATTTTCACCCCTAAGTTAGTGATGGTTGGCTTGATGTACTGAGCCAAGGCACCCAAATCAACCAGAGGGGTCCCAGTGGTCCCACCAAAAACCATCACTTGTTTTCACTGAAACTTAAAAAAATTAAGAGCCTTCCATGCCTATATATCGTCAAGACAATCAAGTAGCAGTCTGACAGTGTCATTCTTTCTAATGATACATAAATCTGGCTATCATCCGCATGACAATGGAATGACAAGCCATGCTTCCTGATTATTGAACCAAGGGGGAGCAAATAGAGAGAAAAAAGGAGAGGGCCTAAAACTGAGCCCTGAGGTACCCCACAAGAGAGAGGAGCCGAAGAGGCCACAGAGTCACCACAGCTAACACAGAAAGTCCGGCCTTTTAAATAGGACCTGAACCATTGGAGCGCTATGCCCTTGATGCCCACCCACTGCTCCAGATGAGAAATTAAGATTTCAGTGCCCACAGTATCAAACGCAGCAGTTAAATCAAGAAGCACCAGAATAACACAATCACCAGCATCAGTAGCTAAAAGGATATCATTAAAAACGTTTAGAAGTGCAGATTCTGTGCTGTGTAGAGTTTTAAAACCGGACTGGAAAACTTCAAGAATATTGTGATCTTTCAGATAGGCCATTAATTGACTACAAACCATCTTTTCAAGGATTTTTTGTAATAAAAAGTAGCTTGGAAATAGGTCTTAAAAACCAACACAATTGTTTGCATATATTTTGCATCTATGGCTCTGTGGCTCTATGTTTGCCCTAGAATACAAATACCTAGAATAGGCTTAGAATACATCCGTGTAAGTCACACAAAACTGCTTTCGGTTTTCTATCAAATCATAAAGTACAAGAGGGCTTCCTAATTTACATTACACACCCTCTTAATGTGCATAAGGAACCACAAGTTTGTTTATGTTTTGCATAAACAGGCAGTTTTGTTTGATGATGCCAACCCTGAAACAACATACAGAACTACCGCATTTTGCTATAAGTTTGATTGCATCATATACAGTGGGGAAAAAAAGTATTTAGTCAGCCACCAATTGTGCAAGTTCTCCCACTTAAATTTGATTTGATTTTGTGAAGACATCCTTCTCACCATCCTCTACATGTGATTTATCTGTTGGTTAAGTTATTAAACTTTCATATTTGCCTTGTTGAACATGTCATGTACCTTACCTTTCTTTTACACATCAGAAATAAGAATTTTTAAATTGTTTTGCTTCACGAACGGCTGACCCCTCTTCCATATAGCACCTGTGGATTCAATGATACAATTTGCTGCATATACAGATGGTACTCATCCAAAATAATACTTCTACCACCACCGTTGCGGCAGCGGCAACATTAAAAATGTGTATTTGTTGTCTTTTACCGCTAAGTGGCGCTTTAACCACAGACTTTGAAAAGTTAAAAATGAAAAGTGAACGCGTTGCAGTAGTGGATAAATTGGTTGCAGTTGGTCTATAATCTAAGATAAACTAGTTAAAATAATTCATATTCACAGAAGCAAATTTAGTACTTTAGTGCATTTGTTATTTAGAATGAACTCAAGCAGCATATACTAGTTCATGAGTTCACGCTTTCATATAATTAGCTGAAGTATGGTAATGCATATTTGGCGTGCTGTCTGGGGAAGGGCTCCGAGCTCGGGAATGGCCCGAACCTAGAGTACCCCCCAAAAAGCAATTCAGCAAAGGAGAGCCGCCAGACTAAAGAACCCCCCAAAATAAGCATTGAGAACTGGCGGGGGCTGATGTTTTGAGAAGTCACCTGGTTGGCAAGCCGGAAGAGCCTACGTACTGAACAATTTATGCGTTGGAAGGGTAGGCCCTACCGGCTGTTGGTATTGGACTGCGTGGTTTGGGGCGCCCGGTCGGGAGGGCTCGAGCCGATGCTCAACGGGAGCTCACATTGTTGGAACGGGTGAGCCCTACCGGCCCTACCAGGAGGGCCCGAGTTGCCTCGCCTGGAATAGCTCGCGGTGTCGGCGTACGGGCCCTACTGGCTGACAGGCCCCTGCTAATCAGTGGGCAGAGGGCAAAAAAAAATGGCTGACCGAGAGGGCCCATGAAGCCTCCGACTGGAGATCAAGACTCAGGACGACGGACGTGTGGGTCCTCTCAGTTTGGCAGATAAAAAGGCTTTGGGCCGTCCGGCAAGGAGGACTCTTGCGACACCCGACGGGAGATCAATACTCACGGCATCGGATGGATAAGTCTCGCTTGCGGGCGGCAAGTATAGAAGCCCAACCGGAAGTACTCTCGCCGACATCTGACGGGAGATCAATACTCGCTGCATCAGACGGGTAAGCCTCGCCGGGCGGGGAGAGAGAAAAGGAAAACCCGACTGGGAGGGCTCTCGCAGCATCCGATGGGGTATCAGACTCAGAACATAGAACGGGTAAGCCTCGCCAGGCGGGGGGGAAAAGACTTGAGGTTAGCTGAGAAGGTTCTGACAGCGTTCGGCGGGAGGTCGAGACTCATGGCGTCGGACGGTTAAGCCTCGCCAACCATCGAACGGAAAGTGCAATTATGTGGCCGGGAGACTCTCGCCGACATCTGACGGGAGCTCAATTCTCACGGCCTCGAACGGGTAAGCCTCGCCAACCATAGGATGGAAAATGTAAAGTTGTCTGGCCAGGAGGCTCTCGCTGACGTCCGACGGGAGCTCAATACTCACGGCATCGAACGGGTAAGCCTCGCTGACCATAGAGTGGAAAACGTAAGGTTGTCTAGCCGGGAGGCTCTCGCTGACGTCCGACGGGAGCTCAATGCTCACGGCATCGAACGGGTAAGCCTCTCCGAACATAAGACGGAAAGGTAAAGTTGTCTGGTCAGGAGGCTCTCGCCGACATCCGACGGGAGCACACGGCATTGAACGGTGAGCCTCGCAGACCGTAGAATGGAAAAGGTAAGGTTGTCTAGTCGGGAGGCTCTCGCCGGCATGCGATGGGAGCTCAATATTCACGGCATCGGACGGGTAAGCCTTGCCGACCGTAGGATGGAAAAGGTGAGGTTGTCTAGTCGGGAGGCTCTCGCCGGCATCCGATGGGAGCTC
>NW_015510754.1:0-503 GCF_001515645.1 Sinocyclocheilus grahami
AAAAACATGAACAAATGATTAATAAATGATTTGTAAAGATGTGAATATAGGGTGAATTGAGGTCATTTGAAACACTTTTTGCTATTGAGATGACTGCTCATAAAGGCATTACTGATTAGTAAACATTTAGAAACATTTGATGAATAGTCTAAACTTTAGATTGGATACTGCAAAAACATGAACAAATACTTAATAAATAATTTGTTAAGATGTGTAAATAGAAGAAGTCTACACAGCAAACATAGCCCAAATATATGACCTTTACACAGACTGTGTACAGACTGTTATGAGTTAATGAATAATGGGTTAACTTTGTGAAGTGCCTAAAATGACTAACTAAGCTAATATTTTCACAACATTTGTAAATGTAAAAAAGCATTATAGGTAATATGTGAACTAAAGTTTAACAACATTATTAGCATTCAAAAGTACATTAAAAATAAGCTTTTTGTTTGTTAAAATCATTTGTAGATTTTTAAAAAGTGCATGATCATATGAATTGA
>NW_015510754.1:1857-2558 GCF_001515645.1 Sinocyclocheilus grahami
ATGAATGGTGATAACACTTTTCAAATAGCAATGACGAATTTTGACACATATTTCATTGTTTCATTAATAAGCCTTAAAATATACAGCTTCTGTTTGAACTTGGCAAACAGCCATATTGACCTGGGTTACTCTATTGACATCTGTGATATTGCACTTTATTACTAATACTGATATGCAAATTCAACGCAGCTTTAAAGTAGAAAGTACATTAACAATTTTCCGAAATATGTAGTGCTCGCAGAATGAACTCACCCACATGCATTTTTCACATTCAGTCACTGGTAAAACTCCAAATTCTAACTCACTGAGATGTTTCTTTTTTATTTATTCAGTAACATAAGTTATCAAAAACGATTTCTATTCAAAAACATTCTCTTTCGGCAGAATGAAAGGCTCATTTGTTAAACCTGCATTGGGTCGTAGTTGGCCAAAGGCTTCACCTCTAATCTCATCACAGCACAATATTTTTCTCCAAAAGGCTTCAGTCACATGGGTTCGAGAAAATTCTGGCCGTGACGTAACATTGGTATTTCTGAGAAGTGGTTCTGCTCTAGTCTGTTGCATAGAAAGTTGAACTATATTTTTCTAAATTATTGAGTGTTATGGGAGGTTGTCAAAAACAGCTTGATGTGGCTCAAATCCTTCCTTCAGTATAAATCTATGGGATATTTTTACCCATGTTATTATCTGCCAGGCAAAAA
>NW_015510754.1:2568-3366 GCF_001515645.1 Sinocyclocheilus grahami
AGTTAAAAAGTAATTCCAGACCTTTCCTCAAAAAGCCACATTTTTGTTTATTTCTTTTATAAGACCTTGTTTTGAAAGCTTTGGCTAATGACTGTGATTCATCTGGCATGTATTCATTTCTCTCTCTTTATTTACTTGCTTTATTCACCCATGATTTTAGTTAAGCAGCTTAGTATAATGTAAATACTCTTGTCTGTACTGTAGATATGCTGATGAAATTTCAATCGGTGACACTGTTGTACAGAAGCACGTCACACTCTTCAGAGTTCCATATAAGGCCCATGACCAAAAATGGAAGTCAGACGGCCCATGAAGGCTGGTATTCTTACTCCTTCCAAATAATTGAGACCAGACATCGAGGATGGTATAGTCATGGAAATTATACACCACACTTCTGCCACTCTTATGTACGTTATTGGATCTCCAGGAACGGGGGGAAAAAACTAAATGACGTTTCAAATACAGATTTTTGAAGAAGTCTTGCTCGGTATTCAACCAAGTTTAATCAAGTGATTAAACACTTACTGTATTTAAGTAAAATCTTATTCTGTTACTCAAAAATAGAATCAATCCATTCTATTCATCCATCGGTCACACAAGTGATCGAAATTAGTATTTAAATATCATAAGCATTTAGAGATTAATACAGATTATAGGGACATCAAAAATCTACATAGACTGCCAAAATCTCTCACAATTTTGGATATAAACATTAGAGTCCAAACTAAGGCCGCTATTAGCAGCTGTAAAAACAAAGAATCCAATACAATCATGAGGGAATTACAGTACTTTTTTTTT
>NW_015510754.1:10402-10901 GCF_001515645.1 Sinocyclocheilus grahami
TGTTTGAGGGTAAGTTTATTGTCTAATACTTGACAGTTTACTTTTCATATTTACTAGGGTGTTACACCCATTTTAGAGACCGAGGAAGGCGTCAAAGGAGTATCCAAGTATTCCAAATGATTCAACTTTTGCTCAAAGGTTTAGCTGTCTAGAATTGCAGTGTTATGGAAAACTGGAAGGTTGTTAAGCGTGAAGAGGCCGGATCAGGGTCAGCTAGCAGAGTAGAGAAGGGAGGATGACACGCACTGCCATTACTCGCACACACTGACCAGGGGCCAACAGCTGTGCTAAAATGACTCCATTCAGTTGTGTGGGAACCTCTCTTTCTGCACTTGGGAGTTTTCAGACATGCAATATTGAAGCACCAATTTCTATTATATAATCTATTAATTTATTATTAAAAAGCTAGGTGCTGTTTTGAAAACTATTTAAAGAGTTAATAAATTGAAACTTCTGTTGAATGGTTATTCAAGGTTTCCAAACTCAATTTTATAATATC
>NW_015510754.1:11183-11528 GCF_001515645.1 Sinocyclocheilus grahami
TGTGTGTGTGTGTGTGTGTGTGTGTGTAGCACATCTTCTGCAGTACAGCACTGGACTGGTTTCTATGAAACACTAACACTACATGATATGTTGTACATATCGGACCTTTTGCTTTTTATTTTTTATGGATGAATAGAACTGTATTTGTTTAGTGGCATTATTTATTATTTTCTTCAGAAATACAGGTTTATTAGCTGCTTTGTGTATAGTTTTATATCTTGTAGAAAATATTTAATGCTCAAAGTGTGTGTATATATTTTTTTAAATGTAAGTTGTACTCCTAGGAACTTCACTAGATGGAGCAAATAAATTATTCATGATTCAAAGTCATGATTTTTTTTTTTT
>NW_015510755.1:0-924 GCF_001515645.1 Sinocyclocheilus grahami
CATTTTGAAGCAATATGAGGAGGAGTAAATAAATGACAGAATTTTATTCTATCCCTTAGAACACAGATTCTCTCCCCAAATGTAACATCAAACTATGTTGACAATCAGCTCATGAACAATTACTGAAACAGAACATTACCTTTAGTTGGCCAAAACCAATACTTTCGACGATGCTTCATTTTTCTCAATCCATTCCCCATGATATGCTGTTTTTGTGATTACATGAATGCAGCTTTCCTACTCATCCACAGATTCATTTTTGATCTCAACCGGGTGAGAATCAGAGTTCGGTCAACAGCCTCCTCGCTATTCTCTGACAACCAGCCGCTACTTTCTTTCCCAGAGTCACGGTGAAACTTCTCATTGCTGGCATGTTGGAGCTCATTAAAGTGAGAACCGTTGGAACCTACCGGAGGCAGTGCGGTGGAGGAGAGCTTTCCTGAGGCCAGAGCCCAGACAATCCATCACTGTCCATCAGCGAGACTTTACAACACAGTGAAAATGAGTTAAAGACACAGATAGAAGCGCAGGGAAGAATCCAGGGGTTTCACAAAAAGACTGACGAGAAAGCAGGGGGAGAAAGTGAAGCCCGGCTTCCTGTAGATGAAGAATGGACAAAAATATCCACTGTATCGCCACTTCCTCTCTCATTCCCTCTTGTGCTCACCTCTAGAAAGCGGTCCAAACGTTTCTCTAATGAAAGACGAAGGATTTTTGCAGTAATCTTTTTACTTAAAAGCCAAAGAATTCTAATATCCTCTTTAGAATTCCAAGTTTTTTGGTGTTTCTTTCTTCATTGACGTTAGTTGGAGAAATATGTGTTTTATGGCCTATGTTGCCATTCCAGGATTTTCCATTAAAGCTTGAGTCCAGCAAGACTGTAGGCAGTTGAAAGAGGCTTCTGGTGTAGAAAGTCTCCAAAAA
>NW_015510755.1:1128-3151 GCF_001515645.1 Sinocyclocheilus grahami
CCATTACTTTTACTGCCACAATAATTCTCATAGGTAAACATAGCAGAGATCTGACCTGGGTGAGCCTTGAGTCAACTAAGGGTGAAATCAATCATATAGGGTCTTGAAGTCTCTATAGTCCGGAAGACAAATGAAACAAAGGAAATTACAGAGAGTTGGATTTAAAAATCCTACACCCTTTAGAGTGTGTGAGACCTAGATCTTTTTAACCCAATTACCAACCAAATGTATGATATGACTAACACAAGTCCTTGCAACCTCCTGTCTGCCATGCATTGTGTTCTTTGCAATAGGCAAGATAGGAATTCACCCTCCCGTCATCAGAACCGGAGTAGAAATTTTCCCTCTCTGACAGGAAGTGCATCATTTCGGATTGACCTTGCCTACAGGACATTCAAAACAAACCTTTAACCCCTCCCCTGAATATTTACATGGGAAATATGGAGTTATTTCTAATTTTATCTTTGTTAAAACTACACTTTTTAGATGGTCGTGTTCAGGTGAATGCTAAGCAAATTATCTTAAATGAACTATTGAATTAAATTATTTGTCTCTATACACTACAGTTCCATAGTGCAGAATTTTCAGTAGCCATTACTCCAGTCTTCAGTTTCACATGATCCTTCATTTTTAATAAATTTAAGGCATCATCTCACACCTGTGTGTGTGTGTATGTATTTATATATGTATGTATGCATGTACGTACGTACGTACGTATATAGTATGTGTGTGTGTGTGTGTTGATGTCACACAGCATATAGGCTATCTATATATATATATATATATATACACAAGTGCTGTCAAATGATTAATAGCGATTAATAGCACACAAATGTTTTTGTTTGCATAATAAATATACACAGAACACACACATATATTATGTATATATAAATACACACACATACAGTATGTATTTACATGAGTATATTTATATTCACATAATTTATATTATAAATGCATATATTTAATATATAAACATAAAAATTTTTCTGAAATATATACATGCATGTGTGTGTATTTATATATACATAATAAATATACACAGTATACACACACACACACACACACACACACACACACACACACAGCGTGTGTATAGCCTATATGCTGTGTGACATCAACACACACAGCAGAAGCTACACTTAACACAAAGTCTTTAATGTGTCAATTTAGAAATAACATCAGAAATGTCCATGAGACTCTAGGCAGTGTTGAGAGGTTACAAATCCCTTTTTTTGGGTGTTATACTGCCATCTGCTGGATATTTCTACATGTACAGAATATCTGCTCGAAAAAGCCTGTTAGAGTAACACCTAAAGATAAAGTATTAATGTCAATTCCATGTTGATATGACAGTAATTATTTTAGACTAGAACCCAGTGTTATAGTTGAAATTAGGTCTCATTTCCTGTGGCTGGATCACAATGTCCTCAAATATTTACTAGAGGATAATGGAGGGTGTGTATTATGAGTTATTTATAGCCCCTCTCTCTCACATCACAAAGGCCTGCTAGTGCAGAATACACCAATCACAGCCAAATAAAGTCTGATAAGCTCTGATGATGTTACGATAACAGGCCCGTCTCACCTGACTTTAGTGTCACAGACGAAGCATGGGATTCAGCGAAGCACCACAGAAAATTAATAGTTAACTTTAATAACAGCACACACTTGTGTTAGTGCACTCCAAAAATAGTTGTTACTCAAATCCCAAATGTTTGAGGAGGAAAACATTCCTATATAGTACTTATTTATTTATTTTTTGCAGGAAATGGCTCTTAAGGGTCCCTGTTCCTTTTCCTGTTCATGTGCACTATCAACTCTACTGCTTAAATAAACTGAATATAAGAGCAGCCCTATCATTTCTTCAGATTAAGATACCTTGCTCTTTCTAGCTCTTCCTTCTCAGTATTGTTTCAATCATTGCTATATTACGTATTTTATATTATTTACTATGTTTATACTTTTATACCTTTGATCTTAAAGAGCAGGTCATATGGGTTTTTGAAAAATATATCTTTTG
>NW_015510755.1:11010-11517 GCF_001515645.1 Sinocyclocheilus grahami
CACACACACACACACACACACACCGTCCCTCAAATAATCAGGACAGGACTCAACAAATGCCGTTTTAAACTTTATTTCACAAAAAAAGTATGTAGCTTATGACTGTATACACATAAAAATATCCTGCGGCAAGATCATGCTTTCACCAGTACACACCATGTGACGTTGTGGGTGTTATTCAGTACATTTCACTTCAGAGGCAACAAATATACCACAATGTGTAGTTAATAAAACTGAAACGGCTCTTGTATCATTGGAAAACCTCAATAAGAAATTAATATAGTCTAAAAACGCCAAATGAATGGGTTAGACTGAACAGAAACTGAGAACTGGGAGCTAAAAGAGATTGTGAATGAAACCACTGATCTTGTATCCTTGTATGCATGTCATTAAACAGACTAAGCTTTGTTCTAGTTCCACAATGGATACAGTTATGCTTTGAGAAGCGTCTGACGGAGTCTTCATCTAGACCAGGGGTGGGCAAACTTGGCCCTTCCAGGCCACTTT
>NW_015510756.1:0-677 GCF_001515645.1 Sinocyclocheilus grahami
CAATTTGAATTGCTGAAGAAACTGGATAAACTTTCACAGGTAAGAATGCATTTGGTTGGGTTTTTAATTTGTATTAACTCAATATTACAAGGTTTTTAATCTATAGTACCTTTTAAATGCCATAATGGCTTTGTCTTGCTGTATTGTGTTAGTTTAGCAAAATCTTCTGCTGAAGTTCATTGCAGATATAGATATTCATACATGCATATTACTAGTGTTGCAGACACACCGGCAACTTGCTCTCAAGTGTTCACAGACCATCTTTGACCATTCCAATATGGCGGACAGCTTACGTATAGCGGCCCATAGAAACAGCCGCTAATAGGGCATCTACCTATACATATCTATGTGTTTCAGATAGATACTAGCTGCTAAGATAGATATAGCATTGCAAGTCAGAACAGTCTGAAGGTCTGACCTGAGTTTGGTGGTAGGGTAGAGTGGGGGAAAACACCCCCCTACTGTTTTTCCCAAAATAACCACAAGATAAACTCAAGATAATTTTTTATTGCAACTATGGACTACGTTGACAAGAGTGATGTAGAAGTTTTCACCATAAAGCTTACACTGGAGAAAATGGATTTCACAGTGAATGATCTAATTAAGAAAAAAAGTGTTTTAAAGCTTATTGTTTTGTAGAAAATCACAGTGAGAACAGTAGGGCCTGTAGATAGGTA
>NW_015510756.1:1227-3156 GCF_001515645.1 Sinocyclocheilus grahami
TTGGAGTCAGAACGTTTAGTCTCTGAAAAAGTTAGCAGGGGTGAAATTAGGGGTGATGACTACAAGATACACACCTCTTGTTTATGTTGGACTTGTCACTTCATGTTAATCTGCAAGCCAATAGCACATAAGCTTTTACATAGAACAAAAAGCTTTCCTGACCAATTGTAAAGAACTTTTTTTCCAACCTGCGGCTATTCCAGACTCCAAACAAAAAAAAAAAAGTATAAAAATCTCAAAATAATTTTCCCTGATAATATGTCAGCAATAATGTCACATCATTTATGATTACCCTAGCTTTTAAGTAAAGACATGGGCGATTTTATCAGCAACATTCTGTGACAGTTCATGGAAGTGATTTAAAATAGCCTAGCAAACATTTCCAATTGTAGATCAGTGGTCAGTTGACTAATGCCACCTTCAGCGAGTTTAAAAAGACACCACAAAAGAGTAGTTCAAGGTATATTGACATTTGGGCTAGTAGCCTATGACGTAATGTTTACAGAAGACTTAGCCCTCACCTTTACAATAAAGTGAAACTGAAACTATACATAACCCGAAATCCTTACCTTTACTGAACATCTTCTTCACTTTTTTGTTTTGAATAACACACAATTAGTTCTGCTGTGCATTTTCTCCTGATAACAGACAGGTGAGAATAATGATTTTTCATTTGAGAAGGTGATTATGTAATCTGTTGGCAGATACACACATTTTACTAAAACATTATTTAAATGTAATTCTAGGATAATGCAGAGACAGCAGTATGCTGCGCTAGTAGATTAAGATCAATGAAATGCATATCTACGTATATAACTCAAGTGTGAAACTGAAATTAATTGCCATCTTCTTTTCAAAAGGATTTTGAATTGAACTAATAGGAGGGAGTATTTTAACAAAAAAGGATACACCTTTAGTAATATAGATCATGTGACTTGCATTACATTGAACAACCTCATGTTGTCATTATTTCTTCACTAACAGCCTTGACTCTGTTTAGATGTTGACAAGCCACTTCTTTAGTGTCTGTACTGAAACATTCTCTCTTTTTTTTCCACAAATGAAAATAAACAGAGATTCATTAGAGATGGCTGATCACACAAAGATTAAAGAAAGCCGAAACAAATCTAATGTTCTGTGTGATGCCTGCCATGGAAATCAAAAACTCAGCGCAGTAAAATCATGCTTGCAATGTGTAACATCCTTCTGTGAGACTCACTTGGAAAATCACAAAACAGCAGCAAGGCTCATAAAGCACAAACTTATCGACCCTGTGGACAACCTGGAAGATTATATCTGTGTAAAACATGAAAAACCGCTGGAGCTATTCTGCCGAGATGACCGGACATTTCTCTGTCCTATCTGCATAGAAATAGGACACAAAGCTCACAACATTGTTCCTATAGAACAAGAGAGTGGAGATCAGAGGGTGAGAAATACAACAAAAATATCTGAACATATTTAAGCAAAAAAAATGTGTTAATCAAACCAAACTGTCATAAAATCACTCAAAGAAAGATTTATCGTCCTCAGGCTCAGCTGGAAAAGACACACGCAGAAGTCAAGATGATAATCCAGGATAGAATGAAGAAGACCGAGGAGATAAAAAGCTCTGAAAAGGTGCACTTTGAGTGATTCAAAGCCATAACAACTATGTATATGTAAATTTTAATGGTTACTCACCTTGTGGAGCTGATGGAGATAATGCTATAGAATACTTCATATAACTCTTAACTCTGTTTTCCCTAACCTCACCAGAACAACAATGTCAAAAGTCTCACTGCTCTGATTGAGAGATGTTGGTCTGAGCTGCTGGAGGTGATGGAGCAGAAGCAGAAAGCAGCAGAAAAGCAGACTGAAGAGCTGATTAAAGAGCTGGAGCAAGAAATCACTGAGCTCAAGAGGAGAGAGTCTGAGCTGGAGCAGCTC
>NW_015510756.1:5831-9157 GCF_001515645.1 Sinocyclocheilus grahami
ACACACACACACACACACACACACACACACACACACACCATCTCAAAATCATGGCAAAGATGTATAATGGGACATGTACAGACAGAGACCCCAAATACGCAGCAGAGATCCCTTTATCCCTTTTCTCCCACATTTGTGGTGAGTTGATCAGTAAAAATTATTTTAAATGGCGTCACAAAACCTCAGTTATGTCAGGAGGGGGGCCTAGAAATAGATTGTCAACTAAACTTCAAACTGCAGGATATTTTAGTCAACGTGATTTTATAAGTCAACGTGAGTAGTTCATTTCATCAATTTGTGCTGCTTCATAGCCTAGGTAAGTCTAAAGGGAGTTATCTAGCTACAGCTATCTTTGAGACTCAGTCAGTGTAGAATCTGGCGTTATAGTGAACCACTGAACACGAAATATTAATATTTGGTTAGGCAAATATTACCTTACCTCAGCTGGGCAGTCTCCAGCGGGTGAGCTGATTTTCTATGTGCACTTCCGCTATCGTCCCGGAAAATAGTGCAACGAATTAGTATGCCAAAATATTAAACGTTAGTTGAGCGTCTCGCATATGTAGCCCCGTACATAAAATGTGTAAGAAAATTAGATATCATGACCACGATTTAATAATTCGTTTTATATGAACATAGCTACTGCTTAGGTTTATATGGAGAAAACACAACCAAGTTGCCTTGAAAAGTAATCCCGAGAAAAAGTTTTAGACCAGTGGTTTTATGTCCTGGTCTTGGGAACGTACAGTACAGACGTTATGTATGCACACTTTGTAGAACTCTTATATCTGACAAGCCCAGTTAAGTTCACGGAGGGCTCTTTTAACGAGTTGAATAGATGGATCGTGTGTTAATAAAGAAGATATAGCCTGCAGAACATATCATTTGATTAAAAAAAACTGATATATACAACTTTGCCGTTGATAGTACACGTAAATGTTTTAATTAAATTAAAAGTTTTAAAATAATATATAAATTGTATTTATTTCGGAATATTCATCTTGCGTCAACTTTAAAATCGTATTTCATAAACAGGCCACTAGATGGTGCACTATTACTGTGTAAACTCTGATCAACGAAATTGTAAATCCTGTGCTATGATTACATTAAAAAAAATTATAATAAAATCAATGTACATGGACCTTTCTTATAATTCGGAGAACTTCAGAACAACCGCTTAGGCTCATTAATGAAAAATTCATTTAAAATATTTATGATTTTGTATCTTTTACATTGCTATAAAACAGTAGTTATGATAAAGTGCAAAAAATAACATGATATTTCAGTATAGAGGAGTTGTCTTAAGTCAACTCTAACAGCAAATTGATGTTATTATTGGAGTATATAAAAAGTAATTAATTGTAGATAACAGCAGTTCTTGAATTCCACAAATACAGTAACATTCTTAATTCCTCAGAAACAGCCCTATTTCAATCCTCTCAACACCTTGTACGACTACAGAATGTTAGAACATCCCATCACACCCCACCCTCTTCTTTTTCTGCTCTTCCCTCCCTCCCTGTTCCCAGTTCTTTTCCTTCCTTTTTCCTGAGTTGAATGAATGGAAGGTCCCCCGCAGCACAATGGAAGCTAGTCTCGTAGGAATGCCAGAAATGTCTGGAGTCAGCAGGAGACTGGTGGCCATGGGCAACACGCCCCCCATGACATCACAGACGGTTCATTTCGCCCACCTCCTGACTCCACTCCACTTCTCTCCCTCATCCCTCCGTTTTTCCAAAGTAAAGTGGGACATTTGAGGACTGAAACAAAGGTGTTTCGTTACATTTGTTTGTAATAGGTTTTTTTCTTGGGGCAGTGCATGTGTTTAGGAAGGAAGCGTGTGTTATGTGTGTAACATTCACATAATGTGTATTTTACACTGTTTTGTTTCAACATACAGCTCAATAAATCCAACAGTCTCTTCTCTAAACACTGAATATGGTTCTAGGTCAAATAAACAAAACACTGACTGTGTTTCCACACTAACCCGGGGCTGGGGTTCAATTCTATTCTCTTGACAGACCAGTATGCGTCGAGGAAAGATCCCTGGTGTGGTCGTCATATGGAGGACTCTCCATAAATGGAAAAGCACGGCAACAATCTACACCATTTGATTCATGTGATATTGGATTTCTCTCTTAGCTTTGTGTGGATTCTTCTTTCCCATTCTTTTTCTCTGTTTCCCCCACTCTTCCTCTCTCTTTCTGTCTCACTCTCTCTATTCCTTCTTCCCTCATTCTTTCTGGCAGGCATTCAATTTCACACTTGGGGGAGCAGAATGAGGGGAAGGTCAGGGCTGTGTCAACAGAGGCCAGCATTTTTTTCTTTTTATTTCTGCTGATACAGGGAGAATGAAGGGAGAAAGAGAGACCTAAGTGTCCCTTTTCTTCTCTCCTTCGCACATACACCTACTTCTTGCTGCTCTCTCACACACTAGCAGACACTGAGTCCTTCCCTTGGGTTTTTCTCACTGCATGCAGTTGTCTTGTCTAGCCGAGCAACAAGAGTTACTAGTGAAAATGACCTTTCATTTATAACACTTCAACCTCTCAAGGATGAATACTGTGGAAAAATTGGCATGCAGGTTAACAGCTTTTCCATTTATTGACTTTTAAACAAGACTTAGTACTATTAAAACCAAAATGAAATTGGCACTACTTGCTTGTGTTTCAATGGATCCCCTAAGGGGACATGGTAATAGAAAGAATATGAGACGCAAGAAAAAATTCAATGTTTAGGCGTTCACTCACAAAACTTTTCGCATTCTCTATATATTTCTATCACAATTTCTTTCTTTCAAACGTTTTTCAGGGAAATTTCAAAAGTTTTCAGGGGAACACAAATTTTTTTGCGAAAGAATGCAAAAGCTTTGTGAACAAATTAAAAGTTTCTTTGGAGAAGATTTTGCGAGAGAATGCAAAAGCATTAATACATATGTTTTATCCCCCCATCTTATTTTTTGGCTATGTCCCAACTCTGTAACTAATGATTTATTGTTATTCCGAATTTTAAAAAAATGTATGTATCATATAACGTCATTTATATAAGCAACATTCGATTGCATTAACAGTTTTGCACATTCATACTTTTGCAGTTTCCCGCGCTTCTTAAAGGGGTCATATGATGTTGCTAAAAATAACATTATTTTGTGTATTTGGTGTAATGAAATGTGTTTATGCGGTTTAAGGTTCAAAAAACACATTATTTTCCACATACTGTACATTATTGTTTCTCCTCTATACCCCGCCTTTCTGAAATTCGTCGATTTTTACAAAGCTCAACGGTCTGAAAAGCGAGATGTGCTCTGATTGGCCAGCTATCCAGTG
>NW_015510756.1:11242-11517 GCF_001515645.1 Sinocyclocheilus grahami
TCAGACTGCGCCATCTAGAGTTTCATGCCAGAACTCTGTATTTCAGCTTTTAAAAAACACAACAGCAGACCTTGCAGGGTTTTTTTCATCCCACTACCTCTATCATTTTTAAATGCAAAAAAGCATTCTGTGTGAATGGCCCCTAATTCTCTGGCCCTCTACAGCGCAACATTTGTCCTATTCATTGAAGTGCGTTTCCCAAACAAATTAATCTGATGAGTTGATTATTTTTAGCGAATCAAAACTATACAGCACAACCTATGTAGTCCATTTCC
>NW_015510757.1:0-1272 GCF_001515645.1 Sinocyclocheilus grahami
AAAAAAAAAGGTGGTGTAAACAATAACCATCAAGTAGTAGGCTACTAATACTTGCACTTTGAGACAGTACACAGCCCTCAGTGTATATAATGTTTATTTTTAATCATCAGATTTTAAAACATGATTTTTAGTTGTTTCGTTGTTGCTGTTTTAATAATTAATTTTATTTTCTTAGGGTTACTCCATATGACCTGTACAAAATGTGTCTTCTATGTTTTATGGTTTTCTTATCACATGGCAACAAAATAGCATCTTGTACCACACTGACTTTAATTTTCTGCACAAAAGCATATATTAATAATATTTTAAAACAAACTTTTTTTTTTGAGCATCATATTTATATGAATGGTAAGCTCTCTGTTTTGTAGTGAAGAATTTAATTAAAGCTGAGCAAACTTGAAATCAACATGTTTTCTCACACACACTCAATCACTTTCTCACACACTCACAGACTTTCTAGAATGTGTCCAGGCAAGAGCTGTTTCCACCTCTTGATGTTAGAACTCTCTGTTTCTGTGAACAGGCGGCACAGAATCATTCATCCATGCTTTGGGACCATGGAGGAATGGTATGAGTGGGCCCTGATTCAGAATGGTCCAGCATAATGACACTGACCATACAGTTGCGCGACAGAGCCCATCCAAGACGGCCGAGTGCCCCAAACCCTCTTCTGTCCCATCAACACACTTTCACCCCTTCCGGGACCAGAAGGAATGTGAACTCATCACCCAGGCTGTGGATTACCTGAACCACAGTGGATTTTACTGGGGTCCCTTGGAAGTAGATGAAGCACATGTACGACTGGCCAGACTTCCTCTTGGGACATTCCTGATCCGGGACAGCATGCAGGCGAATGTTTTCTTCACTCTCAGCTATCGGGCTCCTGAGGGCCCGACCAGTGTGCGAGTGCTCATAAAGGATGGAGGTTTCAGTTTAGCGGGCAGTAAACATACTTTCTCTTGCCTTTTTGGCCTGCTAGGATACTATATTGCATCCCCTAAAAAGAGTCTGAGTATGCCGTATCGTGGAGATGTGCCGCAGAGCCTACAGGAACTGGCGAGAAGAGCGGTGGTGCAGAGTTTTGGGAAAGATAGTATTCAACAACTGCCTGTGAGCAAGAAACTTAAAGAATTTCTGTGGTTGTACCCTTTTAGTATATGAATGTGTGTAGTCTATATGAAGATGTTACAGATGTTGCAGCTCTTTAACACAGTACAATTTATTGGGACCCTTATCTCAAAGTACATTTCATAAGGCATTGTCACATTAGTG
>NW_015510757.1:8925-9991 GCF_001515645.1 Sinocyclocheilus grahami
TATACTTGAAACTTCCAGGCAGGTGTGTTGAGGCAAGTTGGAACTAAGCTCTGCAGGACAGTGGCCCTCCAGGACCAAGTTTGATGACTCCTGATTTACTTGGTGGTAATTTCTTGGATTTTTCTGTTTTTTTGGGGGGGTTTTCAGGGTAGTGACTGAGAAATATAACGTAAAATTAGTTTAAAGGCTATACTGGCATTATTCGTAGTTGCTAAACCCTCATATTTAGCAATTTTTTTATTGTACTAGTTTTATTACATATATCATTCTTAATTACCTTGGGATCAGCTTAAGAAATCAAAGTACTAAATGGGAGCTTAGTTAGCCAAGACAACATAAAACCATATATAGGAGCAGAATGAACAAGAACTGTTGCAATAGCAGCAAAAACTGGAAAATGTAAGGATATGGTGTAGTGACAGATTTGTATGATACGGACATTTGCAGTGTTGATCAGGAAGAGTTTGTACATCTTAACAATCAAGTGTAATGAGTTTTTAGTGCCAGTTACAGTGTGTAATGTATGTGAATTCACATGCCTGGTCGCTATGGCACATTTACTGTACATGTGTACAGGCCCTTAATAGCAAGATCTGAGTTGTGAAAAATAATAATCTAACAAAAACTGTAAAAATGATATAAATCCACCAAAACCAAAATAATGTATGAATTTAAGTGCTGTAGACCAAATGTGGACTGTGTATTGTCTGTACAAGTTAAGAAATGATTGTCATCTTGCATGACTTCTTCAAACAAAATAACTGCAAGCTATATTGTAATAAAAAGAAACAACTGTGACACTTTGTCAAATAACTCTGTAGGACTGGTTCCACCAGAAACCTGTAATTTCCCAGAAATCATATGGTGGTATTTGCATAAAGGAAATCAGTCAGCCCCTATGCTTTTATGCAACAAATGAGTGACGACTATTTTGGATTCCTGCTATTTTGCTAATTTAACTAGGCAGGTTTTCAAAGCCAACAGCAATTAAATTAAACTAGAACTGATTGGTTTCTTTTTGCGGTCACCAAAGAATTGAATGTGCAACCAAACACTCAGATTTAAC
>NW_015510757.1:11079-11515 GCF_001515645.1 Sinocyclocheilus grahami
TTTTTTTTCATCCATATTGTCTCTATCCCATTCTCACTCTCTCTCTTTAGCATGTCAGTTTTGCAGTCATGTAGTCTATACTGTATGTGGATAATGATCTTAGTCATTCTCTACAGAAAGAGAGAGCGAGACATTGTCCAGGTGAAAACAGTGTAAACTGCAATAGTGTAAAGAGATGGCAGCATAAGATATGTGGGCTTGACACTGTCAGAAAAACACTGTTCTCACTACCCACATCTATTAAAAACAACTGACACTTTGCTAAGGTATGCATGTATGGAGGATTGTTGATTGAAGGTGGCAGGTCTAGAGCCATTTGTATTGACTTTTAAGCAAAACTGTAAGCTAAACATGGGAATTCGAGAGAGAAAATATGGTTGTCAATCCCACTGACTGTGTGAATGTAACCTTATGACTCAACTTGGTATTCACATCT
>NW_015510758.1:0-632 GCF_001515645.1 Sinocyclocheilus grahami
TCTCTCTCTCTCTCTCTCCCTCTGTATGAACTCAATAACCCTGGAAAGCAGGAGACGACTGGAGATCGGGAATGTGGTCCTAACACATCTGTTTTTATACATAACTTCTACATGCATGTATTGCTCTTGGAAATCGGCCTAGAAAAGAATTAGCCAGTCGAGGATATCTGCTTCCAGGACACATCTGTTCTTTACCATATAAAGTCAATGATGTAATGTATAATCCTTATTGGTCAAGCAATACACCACCCCCTTGACAATGTATAAAAGCTGATACTCTGAAGAAGTTTGTGGACAGATTTTGTGTTCCTTTCTATTTCCACTGCCGTGTGAGGGGACGGAGTAAAAAGTATCTGATGGCACAGAGAAATGAAGAAATAATCTAGCATTATCAATGTTAAAAACAGTGGTGCTGCTTTATAATTTTGTGGAAACTGTGACTTTTTTCAAGATAGACTTTGATAAATAGAAAGTTCATAAGAACAGCATTTATTTGTAATAGAAATCTTAGTAGTATCTTAATCTTAATAGTAACATTATAAATGTCTTTACTGTAATTTTGATAAATCCTTGCTGAATAAAAGTATTAAAGATCAGGTTTTTAGCATTGTTTACTTATCGGTCTGGTGTTT
>NW_015510758.1:2896-3743 GCF_001515645.1 Sinocyclocheilus grahami
ACCTTGAGGAAAAACTATATAAAGAGTGTGCAGACACAGACTCGACAGATTCTCTGCTTCATTGCCTCTGATAATAAAGTCTTCTGGTATCAAAACCTCAATACTTCGAGAATGATTTCTCTCAGAAGTGGCAGAAACCACCACATTTTCAGCAGACTTCATAAAACAGTTTTGAAAGTTGCTACGTTATGGATCCAAGTCCAGGTCTGTGGACCGAACGTTTGTGACAACTCTAAGCCGTACTTTCCATGTAATTCTGTGGACACAGACTCAGTACAGAAAGTAGGAGAAGTGGCAGTCTTGTGTGTGGATGTATACCTTTGGGGTGCTCTCTCGCTGTCTGATTATGTAGTTGAGGTTGTTCATGATGTGTGTGTCCAGACCGCGGGCCAGATTCCAAGGTTTGCAAATCCAGTGGTTTTCCAGTCCTCTGAAATTATCATTGACAAATAAGGCTGTCAAGCAATTACATTTTATCGAATTAATTACATTATGTGCCGATTAATTAATAGCACCATTAATCACTATTCAATTTGGGTTAATAAATTAACCCCCAAAAGATGATTTAAAGTTATTGTATTAAATGGAAAAGCATTGAACAGACATTACAAAACAGTAGCTTTAGAAATAAAAATCTGATTCAACAATTTATAACACGTTTTTAAAGCAACAATGTGGCCATAGCATTGTTGTCCACTTTCGACCTCTTTCAGAGGCAGTTGAAAATGCATTCGACCGGATTGCGCTCGTAATGTAGAAGCTCAAGTGGCTGAATGCATTCAAACACTGAAGTCTACCTATTCTCTGCATGCTTTGTATATTTAAAGTCATGATCTGTGAGGTCATG
>NW_015510758.1:5130-5696 GCF_001515645.1 Sinocyclocheilus grahami
AAATCAACAGCCCTATTGACAAACATTATACTAGGATGACCATACATCCTCTTTTCCACAGACATGTCCTAGCCAGGATTTATATATTGCCCAAAATGTTCAGTTTTGGCTTAGCTATCGTTGACGTGCTCTTTACAATCCTCATACATTATATATGTACGGATATTTGCACTGTTTTAACCGTTCTCTGTAGATTCCATCTTCTTGCACACCATGACTGATTGATTATGTACTGTGAGAATATAAACCTGCTTTCAGTTCTCAATTAAATAGCAAAGTACTGGCTGTGTGTATTGTGCATACCACTTCTTCCCCTCCCTGGTCCTTATCCATGTCTGGAGACATAACATATCCCTTGGTACTCTTTATCCCTGAAAATTCTTTACCTTGAAGGGGTGGATTATCAGATCTACGGCCACTTCCACTTATATGCTTTCAATATATATCTTCAATACATATTTAATCAAGTTAATAATCAGTATTTAACCAATTAGATTTAATTGATTGAATGATGTTTGACTTATTAGTTATAACTTTAATCCACATTAGTACTCTAAGCCTTACTA
>NW_015510758.1:6009-10376 GCF_001515645.1 Sinocyclocheilus grahami
GGATGGAATCCGCATGTGGATATCTTCCATCACCCTATGATTTTCTATCATTTAAACAAAAATAATAATTTTTACCTTAAGTAATGAAGTAGTTACTGACCTCTGTTAGAGTATAATTACTGCTATATTGAGTGTGTATGCAGAGCAGCCTACGAACTCCGAGGAGTGTTGAAGCTGACTTCAGCGGATGAAACTGCAAACTATTTTCTTCAGTAAATTTTCTTCAATTGACTGCATCTCTGACTCCAGGTCTTCATTCATCCTATCTGGTCCTTGGGTCGTAACTGTAAATCCCCTTACAACCTTCTAGCTCATGACTTTTCTATGATAATGTATCCATTTAGCATATACTAATAAATACCTCACTGAGCAATAAACCTCTGAAAATGCTTGAACACAGAACGTGTGTCTTTGCTCATTTCTTATCATGGCTATGTATTTCTGAGCGAGGGGCAACTGAGAGCACCAGGGCAAAAATGCTGAACCTTTCTGGATTATGTGACAAATAATGTCTGCTTGCTTTTGGTAAAACTACTTTTCCATCATTACCTTCAGAAAGTATGAAAACAATAGGAAAACAAAGCCAAATTTTATGAAACAAAGCTAAAGCCAGACATTTTAGGCAATATAAATGCTTTGCATCCAGTGACGGAAATTGATGGAGTGTGAAATGTCTTCTTTAAATTTTTTTTTAATAAAAACAGAAATTGTGAGAAAACTCAAAAGAAAATGAATCCCACCTTCATTTAGACCCACCTTCACCCTAAAGTTTCTGGAACTCCTTTCTAAAAAGTTCTATTTAAATATAATATACTAAAATGTTACATTTACTATAGTTCATATTTTATATAATATAATTAGTAGTTACTAGAAATAGGGCAGGAAGAGAATGCAACTACCACAGTTTACAATGGCAGAATATTACACTGGAAACTCACATACCACTGAGATCTTAGCAGAAATAAGATGTACGCTGTGGATAGAGTTCATTCCTATTTTATATGTCATGCTTATGTTGAAATCTGAAAATTTGAAATGTACTTTGCATATTTAGGAAGGTCAAAAGTACATCCAACATCATCCACAGAAGGAAGCAAAACAAATGTATGCTATAACTAGATCTGTTCTTATGATTAAGAAGTCTGCCTAGTCTGTGCAATCATGTCATTTTTAATTATAAATGTGTGTGCGATTTTTGTTTACTGTGATTCCATGATTCCCAGAAGTTTCTCCAGTAAAGTATGTTTTAACCAAGCACCTTTAGTCAGATAACATAGTGAACATTTTTAATCCCAGTCCGCTACATTTTTTTTCAGCACTATGATCACACAGATGCTCACCTCTCCTGTCTCTGTAGGTAATGTCTGATGAACTGAGGGAGCTCAGTCTGTAAATTAAAGGTTTTAGGGAGCCACGGAGCCCCCTGACCTCCCCTGGCTCTCCGTGCCACAGATGCCAGGCAGTCTTTAGTGGTCAGCACCGTCTCACAGGGGAACTGGTTGAGTAGGACATGAGGCCGTTCCTCACTCAGTTTTCTAACAGTAAATGAATGAACAAAATCACTTAAATAAAACAAGAATAATACAACTGAAGTGTACATAAGCATAAACATGCTCACCGATAATCTCGGATATGGGAGAAGGCCCAGATTATGTCAGCTTCTTCCTCGTTTTCGGTGAACTGGAAACGTGGATGCTTCAGATGGTCTAAAACCTGCTTCATCTCAGTGTAGACCCTGATTTGTTTACACAGGAAATGGCAACCAAGTGAATACACAAACCGATTAAGAAATGCTTAATGCACTTTCCACCTGTTTCAATCACCCACTATGGAAGAAATATAAGTTGGAATGATTTGAAAAGTAATGTGGTGGCTTCTGTGAGAAATCACTCTCAAAAAAGGCTTGAGGTTTGATACCAGAAGACAGACTTTATTATCAGAGATAATGAAGCCGAGAGACTCCGCAGAGAATTTGACCAGTCTGTCTTTGCAATACTCTTTTTATATAGGTTTCCATAAACAATACATATCATTCAGGCCACTATTGCTTATTACCATTTGACCCCAGTCTATATCGTCTCACGACAGCGTAACACAAAGAGGTCTTGGTTCATCACGTCAGCACAAGATCACCACATGTTTCTCTTAATGGCAGCTCATCATATTTGAGCACACAGTTGAATACATGACTATAATAGTAGAGTAATAGCACATACATACAAACATAGCATACAGTAAGAGCACACTACAATACATAGTCAAAATTTACATTTTTTTTTCAACATAACATTACAATGATTTCCATTTCAAATAAATGTGGTTCTGTTGAACTTTCTATTCATCAGAGTGTTTACATGTTCTCTAAATAATGTGTGTAACCATTTAAATCCATGTACTATTCTAGCTGATATATATACACTTTGACAAGAATATGCATGAGCATAAGCATTTTGCATCTGCTCTATAGCCTCTAAAATGTGCAGGACAGCTGGCTCTACCCCAGATATTCTAGGCTCCAAATATTACATAAGCAGCAAGTATCCTTGAGTTAAACCATAAGTTGCATGAACCAGAGTGTGATAGAGAAAGCAACCACAGAGTAAATGGTACACACCACATAAGAGTGTGTGTTGAGCAGTAAAGAGAATGTTGTGGTTGACTGAAGATAAAGTGATTATTTCATGCATACATCTAAATTCTGTGCTTTAAATTTTTGGTGCCATCCAGTATATTTGCTTATCCATAAGTGCTAAATCTCTGTTTCATCTAAATACTTGACAGCTTTGAAGATTTTTTTTAAACCTCACCAGCCTTGGAGAAGGAGGAATGTTTATATCTAGATGGAGAACACAAACTGCTGACTTTATGACCCAAGATTTATAGATATTCATTAGGGGCTGTAAATTACTGCAGGCACAGACATGTTCCAGACCCTCAATTACGTCTCTAAACACACACACATACTCTTACTAACCCTAAAAGAAAAGATTTAGCATTTTGGAAGTTTGGAAAGAAAAAGAAAAATGTTTTTGAATGTTTTCATCCCTGAATATCTCCAGGGATGTTTTGACCGATTTAGCTCACTTTTAGGGGCAATTTCATCCTCAACACACACAGATTGTTTTTTTTTTGTTGCCATTTTCAAACTTTTATACAGAAAACATTGATTTATCGAAATGAAATCAAACTAACTATATTATACAAACCACAACTTGAAATATGAATGATTAATGATTAAAATGTGAATAAAAAAGGTTAGACACTTGGACTTTTGACGTGGAAACAAGAATCTTTTTTTTTTTAAAGGTTGACTTTAAGAATAAAACAAACTTTAAAGTTGCAAAGAACACAATAAAACAATAATTGACATTTAACACAATGACTTACTTCAGCACTTTTCCATCTGGTACACAGGAAAGCTGGATGTCTATAGGAAGCTTCTCTTTGTTCTCCTGCAGAATTGTCTGGAAAAGTGCAGTGATGTAGAGTGAAAATGGCACTTAATGATTTTACTGAATCAAAATGCCGTCCACAAAAAGCACCCAGGCAGTTTAATACATGCCAACAGCCAATAAGATTCCACACTGACAAACATTTCCAAAGCAAACAATATTTTAATGATAATTAAATTCACTCACTTCATAGTAAAGGTCAGACGGTTCTTGGACGTCATCACTCACATCCTCAAGGTTATCAGGCAGCCATGCTAACAAACGGCATCTCCTCACCAAAGAGTCAGTCTCTCCATATGCAAAATCACGCGTCACTTCATCTGATAAATGTTAAAACTCTCATTAAATCAAAGACATCAATTCGAATAAAACCACTTTATACTGACATTCATTAACAAATATTACTACTATATATAATGCTTAAAGAATCATTAGTCAATGTACCTTCAAACAGAAATGTGACAACTTTGACATTTTCATATGCATGATGAGCATTACATAATACTTGTTAACCCGATAAAGCCTACTGTAACATATTTGACATTGTAAAATATTTTCATTAATCTTGAATTAATATAATACATAGAATTATGCCTATTTGTAATAAGAAATTATTCTACTATTATCTACTATTATTAGTCTATATTATTAGTCTGACTGTGTGAAGCAACTGTGTGTTAAGGATTGCAGTGAGCTGTAAACTGAGTGAACTATTTTAAAGCTTGAAAAACCCATATATGGAGAAGACCTTGTTCAGGAGCTAGAAATATATGCATGACAAGCTATTGATTACCTTCAAGGACACATATATGGTAAAATACATTTTGTCCAAAAATACAACGGAGCCTATGTGGAGTATTGTGAAACGGCTTCAGGCATATATATATATATATATATATATATATATATATATAT
>NW_015510758.1:11087-11514 GCF_001515645.1 Sinocyclocheilus grahami
CTTATTTTATTAAAATGTTATTCCTTAAACAGTAAACTGATCTTTGATATACATTTTCTCATCTGGCTGGATCTAACTGCATCTAAATGCAAGTATCAGGATTTTACTATACTATTATGAAGATCTCATTAATTTACTATTGCAAACTATTTCATTTTGCTTAGTGGTAATTATCAGTATTTTTTCCCCTGACTATTATTTCATATGCCAGGCTTCACAGGGATAAGGACTTATCAGGATCAAATGAACACATTAACTGCTACGTGATAAGTAGCCAAGCAGTAAATGACTTGCAAGATGGTGTGAACGATAACCTCCTTTGTTTTCTGTGGGGTATAAGAACTTGAGTCCTATAGACTGCAAACTTTCAAGTGATAAGTGCCCTGTTAACATCTGATATTAACACCTGTCTAATGGAGCATCTTTG
>NW_015510759.1:0-488 GCF_001515645.1 Sinocyclocheilus grahami
TCATGTTATTTGTGTGGAAAGAGTTTTTCATGTTTACAATATTTGTACATAAAAGTATAATCAGAAAATACATACTGCTGTGAGAGAGTACATGTGCTTTGAGTGTGAAAAGACTTTTATTACAGCAAAGTGTTTAAAACAGCATGAGAGGATCCACACTGGAGAGAAACCTTACAAGTGTTCACACTGTGACAAGAGATTCAGTCGCTCAGGAGACCTGAAAACACACGAGAGGATTCACACTGGAGAGAAACCGTATCACTGCACTGCATGTGGGAAGTGTTTCAGTCGTTCATCTTCTCTACACAGTCATACAAAACACATTCACAGTAAGTAGATCATCTTCAGATCCAGCAAACAAGGTTGCACAACGGTGTGCATTTGTTCATGAATCACTTTGAATGATTTGTTCAGTTCCCTGCACGCACTGAATCGTCTGAAATGGTTTCTCATTCGTACCTGGAAATTTAAGAACAGGGAGAACATAA
>NW_015510759.1:1701-2574 GCF_001515645.1 Sinocyclocheilus grahami
ATATGCTATAAAATGGATGAAAATGTTTTTTAATGATAAAAAGATTTTTTTACTTGTTTTATTAAAAGCAAGGCTTAATAATATCTCATATCAAAACAATTTTTTTTTTATTTCAAGGACACGCGTTTCATAAGGTTTCAAGATTGGCCAATGAAGGAGTTGACATTCAGCATGAAGTCATCATATTTTTGTGGTTTAGGGGTACCATATGATGTTTAAATGTGAATATTAAGATCCTGGTGAATGTAAATGGATAGAGGAAACAACTAATTGATTTTTGTGTTCATATAACTGTTTTTAAAAGTTATATTTTAAAAGTTACCGTGATACCATAGCAGATGCACAGCAGACATATACTGTTCTGAGACGAGAGAAAATAGATCGTTTGTTTTCCAGCGATATATCAAAATACTTAAATATGAATCTTGAATAAAAGCTTTATAAACACTAACATGCTCACCGTTTGTTGTGTTTAATACAGTAATTTATGGTTTTTGTCACCTCAGTCAGATGTGTCATCTCTGTCAGGTCTGTCACCTCCCTCAGATGAATATTTTGATAATATTTGATTATGATATTTTATATTTGTTGAGGAATTGTTGGTCACATGTGAAAGTGTAATCTGTCTGCTAACACGAGGATGTGTTTTGAAATGTTAAAAACACCTTGATCTCTGTTAAAGATAAAGTTACATTTATATTACACAGTCCAAGGTAAAAAGCACATTTTGATAAAAAAGAGAAAAGTTGGGAGGTTTAATCAAAGCATAGCTCAGTAGCTTAGTACATGTAAGATTCATGAATAAATTAAGACACAAATGTGGTTTCATTTGTCTGAGCACAAGGTTTTATTTCAATATGGCACCCTGTTTTG
>NW_015510759.1:10140-11512 GCF_001515645.1 Sinocyclocheilus grahami
GAGGTTCATGGGTGCGGACAATCGGACCCACCGAAACCGGTGGATAAAACGTGGCTGGTTGCTGAGCTGAACCCTGCTCAGCTTTCAGATGCTGGATCTGGGTGGTGAGCTCAGACAGCTGACTCACCAGGGTCTGGACGGCCCGCCCCGTGGCCATCATCTGATCCTCCTGATGCTCCATGCGAATGTTAGTCTTGGCCAAAAAGTCTCTGAGCTCTGCCGCACTCGCTGGATCCATGAGTATGGTCGGTTCGTTCTGTCACGGCAGAGAAGAGTCAGGATCCAAGTGCGAGTGCAAAGGTAAGGTTTATTTAGTAATCACAATAACGGAGACACAAGGTGATAATCCTCGGGTCCTGGTCAGAATCAGAGCTCCACTGAGAAATCCCTTCAACCACTGCGTTTGACCAAACCAAGGAGAAGGCTGAAGATCTGTACCCTGACTGAGTGAGAACTGGAGACAGAGAACTGACAGGGAGACAGGAACATGAGAATAACGAACCGACAAACACACATTGAACAGGGTGACCTATAAAGGACTCGCTAACGAGTTGCAGCTGGCACGCTCTGATTGAGCACCAGCTGCAACCACTAACGAATGACGTACGCACATACAAGCACATGACAAGACGCAGAAAGACCGTCCGGACCCATGAACCGTGACATTCTGTGTGGAGTGCGTGGGATCTAGTGATAACGTGAACCGGTTTTACCCTCCACTCAAGTGAACAGCGTTAAAATACTCCACGTGTGTCAGAGAAGACATCTGTCTAACCCTCACCAGTCAGCCCTTACACTGCAGTACACACTACAAAGTGTTCAAAACCTGCTGTGTAAACACAATAAATCATTTACAAAGCTTTCTGCGTCCCCTAATCGAAAGTGTAAACTACTCATCAGTTGTAAATGTTTTACAAACCTGCCGGTTACAGGTTGTGTGTGTGTACACACTGGGGTGAAAGATCTACGAATGATGAGCAAAACATTTACAACTGATGAGTAGTATAGACAGATGTCTTCTCTGACACACATGGAGTATTTATAACGCTGTGAGATAATAGTACAATTTTGACATTTCAATAAGTTATAAGTGATTAATAATATATTAACTAGTAACTTATTAACCATTTACTAAGGATCTGTTTGATTATTTCATGATATGCTATTTTTTTTTTACTCTTTTTTTATTAGAACATGCTATAAAAGTTATACATCAGAGATAGACAATGGGGTGCCGGCATTTGAAAAACTTTACAAAGATAGAAAAGAAAAGAAAAAAAAGGGAAGTAGGTGTTTTTCACAGTTTCAATTTTTTTAAAATAAGAATATATATAAAAGAAAATCCATATGCTTTGTGAACATGTACATATAA
>NW_015510760.1:0-395 GCF_001515645.1 Sinocyclocheilus grahami
AATTATTTAACTATTTTATCAATTCTTTTAAACAACGATTTATAATGCTCTAGCTGAGCTCCCGGCATAGACTTTTTTCCCCCTACACTCTAAAGACTTGTTTAATAAGATTATTGGAGTATGTTTTACAAGAAAATATTGCCAAAGCATGAAAGCAGAACTGAATTTAGCAGGTGATCACATGATGCACTAAATGTTCTAATCGCACTTGTGTAATTGTACATGACAAAGGTTTAAAGACTCAACTTTTTCCCACCTGTAGGTAGAGGTGTGGTACGTGCTCGGAGAGGAGCAGGAGTTCGATCTCTCGCCTCTGAAACAACGTCTTCCGGAAGGAGCTACCATTCCCCCAGGATGTTGTGTGAAAGAACGGAGGCTGGCGTACTCTCCCCCCT
>NW_015510760.1:405-673 GCF_001515645.1 Sinocyclocheilus grahami
CTCCCCCCTCCCCTCCCTCGCTGCCCCCCCGTGGCCGTGCACGCACACCAACACCCACTTCCATGAGGCAGGAGTCCTCAGATGGGGAGCTGTCATCTGGAATATCCACAATCTCAGACATCAACAGAGAGCCACTGTCCATTGACACTGAGAGAGAGGATATACAAAATGTACACATGTATACATAGTTTGGTAATTTAATAGTGTTCATACAAACTTGGTACTCCCGTGATGTAGGATGTTACGTTAAAAAAAGGATCTCTGTACA
>NW_015510760.1:2179-2851 GCF_001515645.1 Sinocyclocheilus grahami
ATAAAACATGCCTCACACGGCTCCGGGGGGTGAATAAAGGCCTCTATTTTCGAAAGAAGAACATCCATATTAAAAAGTTATAAACACGAAAGACGAAAGTCATATACTCCTAGGATGCCTTGAGGGTGAGTAAAACGGGCTAATTTTAATTTTTGGGTGAACTAACCCTTTATTGGTTTAGCTTTTGAGCTAGAGTTAGGAGATTTTATTAGCTCAATATGAAACAACAAAAGTCAATTGAAAGTGCCCAACATGATGGAAAAAGAGCAAAAAAAATTGTGTGTGTATTTTCACCTCTGTGCATCGGTCTCAGAGCTGCAGGTGTATTCAGGAGGGTAGTAAGGTGGTGGTGGAATGGGTGGAACAAACTCCTCAAAGTCCATCATGTTACTGAGAAATGCATCCTGAGGAGTGGTGCATTCTGGGTTTACAGAGCGAGAGCGATGAGGAGCCAGCTACAACAAACAGAGTGGGATGAGATAAAGGGTCATGAGTCTATCTACGCACTGTAGCATTTGAGAGAAAAATACAGCGATTAAAACAAAGTGTTTTAGTGCAAAGGTTTTGTGCATTTTGTCTCACTAGATGCAGTAGGTCCAGAGAGAAGATATGAATGCTACAGGTGACCGTAGACAGAGTGCAGATAATAGTAGAGAGAATACTAAGACCGCA
>NW_015510760.1:10235-11520 GCF_001515645.1 Sinocyclocheilus grahami
TATATAAACGTTTTAAGTGATCCATTTGTGGCCTTTTAAGAAACCAGAAAGGACCTTTCGGCATGTAAAATTTTAAGTAGTCATTTTTATTATAAATGTATTCAAATATTATATACTTTTAAATGATTGTTATCTATGATAGGGTAGGGTCTAATGGCTCTTCCCAAAAACTGTACATCACTTTTCTAAACACTATACTGAAATTAATTGTTTTGCATAAGTAGTGATGAATGAATTTGTAATGGACGTGCAAATTGAGCCCATATTGACTGTCCTTGCCACAATGTAAATTAATTAGCAGAATTGTTTTAGTATTATTTATAAAAAAATGTATTTAACAGTATTTTGAATTAGCTTGTATTTTTATAGCCCCATTTCCGTTTTAATTTTAATTTAGTTTAAGTTTTAGTGGTTTTGTTACGTGTCTTTGTCATTTGTATTTGTTTTTTGGTTTTTTTTTGTATCTCTATTTGATTTATTTTTATTACATAATTAGTTTTATTAGCAATTGTAGTTCTTAAACTTATTTTATTTCAGTTAGTTGCCAGGGCAACATTTCTAGTATTATTTTTTAAGTTAAATATTAGTTTACATTATATGATATATTATAATAGTTTTAGATAAGAGTAATAGTTTTAGTTAACAACAATAAACACTGTCTATTATAAATATGATATAAGGAAATAGCAAAAGGTTTGAAAAGGAAAATTGAAATGATAACAGTTTAAAAATATTATAACATTACAATTATTATTCAATTATTGTAATAATATATTATACATTATAATACACGAAATTATTGCTTCAATGTTATCTTTATGCATATATCTGTTACCAATTAGGGTGAATATTATTATGTATAATTAAGTATGACCAAAGACTTTGGAATGACGTCCGAGAGTTTAAATGGCTTTGAACTTTCCTACATCCTTACAGCCTGTCTAAGCTCAGTTCTTTGTAAATGAATGAAGAAGAAATTAGTTAGGAAGAAATGCTTTTATTAAATGTTAGTGAAGTATTTCCTGCCCCTGCTGTCAAGCCCCGTTCATACGCACCATGTATTTCCGCTGACCCCCCTTTTCCGCCGCCGCTCCTCTGTCGCCAACATGCCTGTGAGTGCGTGCGAGTGCAATCAAGTCCATTTAAAACCGAATCACGCATGGAGTGCGCATTCAAAAGCATCCATTGACTAGCGGAGGATTTAGTTTATATGAATTTATCTGCCACGATATATTAATTTGATCTATTTTGAGGTTTGAAGTTGGAAAAGAGCGAGATGCGTGCT
>NW_015510761.1:0-464 GCF_001515645.1 Sinocyclocheilus grahami
CTCTTTCCTTAGTAGGTGAAACACCTAGACACCCTGCAAGGGTCAAAGGTCTGATATTAGGATTGACTCACCACACCTAATATCCGCCAGTAATTCTAAGCTGAATGGAAGCCAGAAAGCTCCATGCACGATAGGTCAATTAATTTCATTGCAAATGATGTTACTAGAAAATTAACGGTTAACGGTTAACGGAAAATTAACATCAAAATTGACTTCCCCCACCTCACGACAAAGAACAGACTTTCTGAAAATTCCTTACAGACCCCTTAATCTCTGGTCTTCATACATTCACAGAATGGCACGGAAACTGCCTTTCCATGCACCTAAATGACACTAAAAGGACTCAAGCAACTAATCATTGCTATATATATATATCCATATTATGTATGTAACCCACGTGTGACTTATCAGGTCTTAATCATTTATTGTGAATGTATTTTGAATAACTATTGAATAGTTTAAGA
>NW_015510761.1:899-9343 GCF_001515645.1 Sinocyclocheilus grahami
CAGCCAATCAGCAACCTCGGGAAACCCCTTTCAGCAACCAGACAAGGAAGGGAACCCCGCATCACAGGAAAGAAAGTACCTCCAGATTCTAGCTGAACTGGTGCATTTAATATAAATTTTAACTTCATTGAGGAACTTAATGCGAGGGTTAATTAAGTGATTGATGGTTGTTCAGATCTATGCAATTGCACATATTGCTGTAAACTTGGGATTTCACATTTTCATTCTCTTAAACTAATTATTTCCTCACTTTCTCTCTTTCTGCAACTTGTGTGTGAATGCGTGTGTTAGATTAGTTTATATGTCTTAGATTTATCCAATAAAGCCTTATTTATATTGAAAAGAGAAGTATCTTGTGTTTTGTGCTCACAAGTTAATGTCTTAAACTGCCGATCTTGTTACATATGCTAATTAATAGTGTTTTCACTATATTTTGGATATAGATATCCATTGCAGAATTTATGTCATACGGCTCGTTCACTGAATCGCTGGCCGTCTCAGTGAGCAGCTGTAAAACTGTGATTCTGTCCTAATTCCCTTACATATTAATGGTGGAGTTCCCTTTAAAATCTTAAATGATTCCCTTTGAGCTAAATTGACCTGTTTCCCTTACAACTACTTCCAGCAGTAGGGTTACAGTGGTGGCAAACCCCTCAGGGAACCAACCCCTAGAGGCCCACCACTCCTCCAGCGCTCCGCAACCAGCCGAGCCGCCGAAGAAATGCGCTGGGCCCCCTTTAAAGAGCGTACCAGCAGTATCACTCGGGGTTCCTCCCGATGACCAGATGTCGATCGCTGCATCGGAGGGAGAGCTCTCTGGAGAGGAAGATTCGGCTGCGCTGCCGCTCTCCGCGATGGTGGCAATGCCTGAATCGGATCCAGAGATGTCTGCTATGCTTTCCCGGTAGGGCTTGAGTGGAATCCTCCACCGAGGCCTCGAGGTTGGATGATTGGTTTCTCGGGGTGGCTCACGCTGGTTCTCAGCGCCCCGCCCCGGTGCCTTTCTTCCCAGAGATGCATGAGGAGCTTACCAGGTCGTGGACGGCACCTTTTACTGCCAGAAACCGGCCTTCTAGCTCCTCCTCCCTCACCACCCTCGGCGGGGGTGCAGTGAAGGGGTATTCAGCGATCCCCCCAGTGGAGCAGTCGGTAGTGATGCAGTTGTGTTCTAAGACCGCCTCCTTCTGGCAGGGAGACCCGTTGCTCCCTTCCCGGGCCTGTAGGCATTCGTCTGGTCTGACCGGCGGTGCTTATATGGCTTGCGGGGAAGCTGCTAACGCCTTACATGTTATGGCGTTACTGCAGGTGCACCAGGCCAAGGCACTGAAGGACCTGCACGAGGGTGGTCACAATCCGGAAGTTCTGAAAGAGCTCCGAACCGCCACTGGCCTCGCGCTTCAAGTGATGAAGTTCACCGCGGGCTCTCTGGGTCGTGCAATGTCCATGCTTGTGGTCCAGGAGTGCCATCTCTGGCTGTGTCTGGCCGACATGAGGGATGCCGACAAGGTTCGGTTCCTTAATGTCCCTGTGTCCCAGACAGGCCTCTTCGGCAACGTGGTAGAGAGCTTTGCCCAGCAGTTCTCGGCTGCACAGAAGCAGACTGAGGCGATCCAACACATCCTGCCCCGGCAGGCATCTGCTGCCTCCACCCGCCCGCAGGGCGCAATGGCCCAGCATGCTCGTCACCGTGGGCATTTCTGCATCTGCCCCCGCGCAGCCCATCCAGGCCCCCGCCAAACCTGGCGGCAAGCGGAAGAGCAAGCGGCCCTGAGACGGGCGACCCAGAGATGGAGGGATCTGCTTTTCAGGAGATGGTGAACGCACCACTCCCTCCCCTGGAGGAGGGCCGGGTAGAGAATCTTTTGTTTTGTTTTTCCCTGTCGTCGGCCACACGGTCAACGGTACCCAAATTCTCGACAAAAGAGCAGTTTTCACTATCTCTGGGTCTCAAGAGGGCACGGAGAGTTGCGGACGGTTCAACCCTGGACCGCACTCATCCTCCTGCATACTCCGCTTGCACGGTATCTGAGTGCCTGGCTAGCGCTACCCGGCCCGTCTCGCTGGCTTCTGCGGACCATCAGCCTCGGCCATCAGCCATCAGCTGCGTGCGGAGATCGCAGTCCTACTGGTGAAGGATGCGATAGAGCCGGACCCTCCAGCCGATATGAGTACAGGGTTTTACAGCCCCTACTTCATTGTACCCAAGAAAGGTGGTGGGTTACGGCCAATCTTGGACCTGCATGTCTTGAACCGGGCCCTGCACCGTTTACCGTTCAAGATGTCGGGGCCTGCGCAAGTATGCATTTCCCCCAGTGAGCCTTCTCGCACAGACGCTGTGAAAGGTCAGGGAGGACACGGAGCAGGTCCTGGTTGTGGCGCCGTATTGGTCCACTCGGACCTGGTTCTCTGAACTAATGCTCCTCGCGACAGCCCCTCCCTGGCAGATTCCTCTGAGGAATGATCTACTGACTCAGAGACGGGGCACCCTGTTGCACCCGCGTCCAGACCTCTGGAAACTTCATGTCTGGTCCCTGGACGGGACGCGGAGGTTCTAGGTGACCTACCCCAAGAGGTAGTTGACACCATCACTTCAGCAAGAGCTCTGTCTACGAGCCACGCTTACGCCTTGAAGTGGAACCTGTTCGTCGAGTGGTGTTCTTCTCGCCGAGAAGACCCCCGGAGATGCCTGATTAGGGTCGTGCTTTCCTTTTTAAAGCAAGGGTGGGAGCGAAGGCTGTCTCCCTCCACCCTTTAAGTCTATGTCGCTAAAAAAAAAAACTATTGCTGCTAACCATGACCCCGCAGAAGGGAAGTCGGTAGGGAAGCATGACCTGGTCATCAGGTTCCTTAGGGAGGCAAGAGGTTAAATCCTTCCCAGCCCCTCTCCATACCCTCTTGGGACCTGTCTCTGGTGCTTAAAACACTACAGCAGGGCCCATTTGAGCCTTTTGCAGTCAGTTAAGCTAGAGTTTCTTTCAATAAAAACTCTGCTCCTGCTTACACTGGCCTCCATCAAGAGGGTAGGGGACCTGCACACATTTTCGGTCGACGATTCGTGCCTAGAGTTTGAGCCGGCTGACTCCCAGGTAATCCTGAGGCCCCGGCCCGGCTATGTGCCCAAGGTTCCCACTACTCCCTTCAGAGATCAGGTGGTGAGCCTGCAAGCGCTGCCCCCAGAGGAGGCAGACCGAGCCCTAGCTTTGCTCTGTCCCTTCCGAGCCTTGAGATGATACGTAGACCAGACACAAAGCTTTAGGACCTCAGACCAGCTCTTTGTCTGTTACAGAGGCCAGCAGAAGGGGAAGGCCGTCTCTAAGCAGAGGATGGCTCACTGGATTGTGGATGCCATCACCCTGGCTTATCAGGCACAGGGTATGCCCTGCCCGCTCAGGTTGCGAGCACTCTATTAGGAGTATTGCATCCTCCTGGGTGCTGGCTCATGGTGCCTCGCTGACAGATTCTTGTAGAGCTGAGGGCTGGGCGACCCCCACGTTCGCTATATCCTATAGCCTTCGTGTGGAGCCGGTATCCTCCTGTGTTCTCACCTCAAACGGGTAGAGGCACTGAGAGGCCCCGGTTTAGTGTCGGCTTGCTTGAAAATCCAGAGTGTCCATAACTGTAGACCCTGTCGAGCTCCTCCGTCCCCTCGGCAGCCAGACGTGGCGGAAAGTCCGGCGCCAGGCCTTCACTCAATGAATCCTTGAGAACCGGTAGAAGGCTGGGTTCCATATGTGAATCTCGAAGCGAGATTCCAATTCCAATTCGTCGGTCGCCAACGTGACGTCTCCATTCCCTCCTTCAGGGAACGAGGGTTGCATACATAACCGAGACATTACTCTGGTCAGTCCTGCTATGACGTCAATCCTATTGCTGTCATAAAAATTTTTTTAAATTGTATGATATTTTGATATTTGATATGGCCTTCCAGGTTTTTCCATTGTAACTATATTGTATTTTGGACAAAGCCCTTTTTTTAATCTCTCTTGTAAAAATATATATTTTTTCTTAATTGACATGCAATCACCCTCCAAAATTAGGATGTTCTTGGTCATCTGAAAAGAGGTGAAAAAAGGGACTAAAATACTGCTCATATATGTACAAACTATTACACAGTTCTAATGAAAACTATAGTATATAGTAAGGCTTGTGTCTGTAACAGGGATGACACAAATATCAAAATAAGTCATAAAATAAGAAATTACATAGCCTGAGATGGCACAATTAAATTTCTTATCCTCTTAAGCTGTCTTTATTTCATGGATATTTTTTTTAAATGTTGATTAAACTTATTTTATATTTTTTCAAGTTGATAAGGCAGCGATTTCGCGGAATGACCCTTAAATTAGTCCTGCAAAAGTTTAACCTTATCCTTAGACTTACCAAAATAGAAGCATGTTTCTTGATTGGGCTGAAAGAATTTCCCACAGGCCTTAGCATGGACATCAGCCCCTTTTTTAACCAGCATCTGTACAAAGTTTGCACTCCTCTGTTCAATTGCAACATGGAGTGCTGTCTGACCTGCCTCAGATAGAAGTGAGAGGAAATTAATCCTGCATTACACTGTCCAACACACCGGCCAAAATAGATAAATGTCCATAGAAATAAGCTACTAACCCTCATCTCTGTTTTGACCGGGTTTCTCAGCATACATGTGATCTGTCTTGTGACATTTTACCATGCATCTCTCACAAAGCTGGTTTTGTGTTTAAAAGACAGCTCATTTTTACATGAATCAGTTTCTTTAAAGATGATAAGACCACAGATTTTGCTTTTATAAGTCAATGTGACATTCTAATACCAGTTAGCATCAGTAATAATTATGCTTGGATGCTATTTCAGTGATTGTTCTTTCTGCTGAGACCAATCAAATTATACTTCATTTATAAAATAGTTCTAATAACAGCTAGAGCTGTGAGAATAAGAGCTAATGGATCATCTTAATGTGCCTTTTTGTTTCAAAAACCAGTTAAATGAGGAAGGGTACAAAAATAATTCAGATGGAAACTCAGTATCAAAGGAAATACAAAATTAGTTTCACTGGCTACATATATATGATTTGAGCATATTCAAATTTTACTAGCACATTAAATAAGAACTCAAATTCCTAAAATCATTAGGGAAATGTAATTGTGTAATATAGCCATGAGAGCATTCAGTCACTGTTCCTCATTTAAGGCACAGACTATAAACAATAGATAACCATAAAATAGACCTCTGAGATATGGAACATTATTCAGATTTGTCAAAAACGAGGATTGATGTTTAATGTGCATGTCAAAGTAAAGAAAGGGTGTCAAGGATACTAGAAATATATTTAAATCAGGAACAGAACTGAGCATATTCAGTCTGTATGTGAAAGCACTCCTCGATGGGTGAGGCAGCACAGCTTGTTAAAGACTCTAACAGATATTTGATGGACAAATTATATTAGTTAATGTTGTTTTATGCTGGATAGTCTTACTTAGTAAAGTATTATGACATGGCCTCTCTGTAAATGGGTTCAGATAACATTACAGCAGAAACTGTACATTACGCAGACACCATCTTTAGATCATCTCACTGTTATCATGTTATCAGTTTTAAAAAGACAAATGTTAACTGATCTGCACAAATATGGACTAAAGTAGATCACAAAAACATTTTAAAAATTAAATAAACCTAAGGCATTTGGCAGCAAAAAACAACTTTACAGGTTTTAATGTGATTTGCTACAATAGCAAAATCTGAATTTATTTAAATATTGCTGTACACTTAAGAGTAAAGTATGAAATATTTGTACTCACCAATTAATTTCAGTTTTTTTTAATCCGTTAGATGAAGCTTGATTCCTTTAGCACGATAACTTGCTCTCTCTCTCTCTCAGTGTCAGTCTCAGAGAGGAAGAGGGCAAGATGTTCTTGAAGTTGCTGAGAGCCTTACAGAAAGGCGGGTTGTATTGATTTTTTGAGTATGTTGTTACATATGTTTTGCCATGTCCACGCCTTGTAGCTCATTTGTCATCTGCTCACAATGCACTAAAAGTCATCAAACTCCTTCTTAAAATGCTTCATTTTCATCTAGCAACACTATATTCTACTACATATCTTAACTATCCAAATGATCAATTATGTGCTGGACTGCATATAATATCGTACCTCTGAGCAGCACGTTTGGTTTGGAGCAGCATTCAGATCACCTACACTTGTTTGTTGAGACGGTTCTGTTGAGCAATTTCACTTTCTTAGCGTGCAGAGTTTCCTGTATGACACTGGAGGACTGTGGCAGAGTAAGGCGGTTTTGCCCCATGCATGGTGGTGTAGGTGAATACATTATGTGAACTAAATGAAGCTGATCTGTACCTCCTACAGAAATTTCAGTTATAGTCATGTGCAGCACATGAAATATACGCATAAGCTCAATCATGACAAAAGAATGACCAGAAAAACCACATGAAATGTGATGATATATTCCAACGTTTTATTAACATTTGAAATGCCACTGAACATGTAAACAGAATTTTTTGTAATTTTAAGGCTTTGTTCAGTCATTTAATGGAATTCAGAAATATTTGTAAAAAATATTTTGTATTTTACAACACAATGGTTTTGTATTGCACTCAACGACAATAATTATGTAATGAGTGTGTAAATTGAACAATAAACAAATCTGACAAGTTTTAGTAAAAAGTTCAGAGGGGAAAACCAGAGGTGGTGGATTGTGTTTCTACATCAACGAAGTTGGTGTTCAGATGTAACAACTCTGAAAAAGGTATGCTGTCCTAATTTAGAGGCACTCATCATAAACTGTAAACCTTTCTACTCGCCATGGGAGTTTTCCTCTTTCATTCTCGTGAATGTGTACGTGTCTCCGGACGCGTGCGTGAGTGCCGCGATGCAACAGCTGGCCGAACAAATAACTGAAATGGAGCAAAGGTAGCCAGACTCTATTTTAATCATTCTTGGAGACTTTAACAAATCAAATCTCTCCCGTGAACTGCCAAGCTACAAGCAGCACATTACGTGTCCCACCAGAGACAGCACTATTTTGGATCACTGTTACACAGCAATAAAGGATGCATATCCCACCCAGCAAAAACTCGTTGAAAAGACGTCGAAAAGACGTAAATGCCAGACGTCTAAACAACGTTAAAATTTGGTTGAATAGTGAAAGGTGAAAAGACGTATTTTTCAGGTCGTCGAAAAGACGTCTATAAAAAGACGGTGAAAAAAAAATATTTTTAGGCCTAATTACTGTCAAAATAAGACAATTTACAAGAGTACCAAAACATTTATAGACACATTAAATACATCTTTCATGTAAATAAAAAGCTTAAGCCTACATTTTCAAACATACCATAAAAACAGTAATATTGTGAAATATAACTACAAAAATAATTATTTTCTATGTAAATGCATTGCAAAATGTAATTTATTCCTGTGAACTGTATTTTCAGCATCATTACTCCAGTCTTCAGTGTCACATGATCTTCAGAAATCATTCTAATATACTGATTTGGTGCTCAAGAAACATTTCAGTTGTGCTGCCCAATATTTTTGTGGAAACCATGATATTTTACAGTATTCTTAGAATAGAACTTGCAAAACAGCAGTATTTATTTGAAAGTTTTTTTTAAACAATTCTTTACTGTAACTTTATCAAATGAATCCATCTTTTCTGTATAAACATAATTTTTCAAAACAATACATCTTTAAAATATTGAAAATGTTTATAAAACAGAACAAGGACCAGTTATAACCACATTAGAACATATTTCACCCAAAAATGTAAATTCTGTCATTAATTACTTACCCTCATGTCGTCCAAACCCATAAGACCCTTTTGTGCAGAACACAAATGAAGATATTTTTAACAGATGCCTTGTGTACGCAAAAAACTGCAACTTTACTACCTTGAAAGGCTTGAAAGGGGTGGTTGCATAAACTGTGAAATGGAGGAGCAGAAATTTCTCAGATTTCATTAAAAAGATCTACATTTATGTTTCAAAGATGAACAAAAGTCTTACAGGTTTGGAACAACATGAAGGTGAGTGATGAAAATGTTTGGTTTAACTAACACATTAGGTAAATCTGTTCCCTCAGGGGCACCAGTAGATCTCTGATCTTCTGCTTCTTCTGCTCCTTCCACCATCCCAATCCTGGATTATTGAGCCACGACAGAAGTTTCCACTTTGAATGCTTTAGCCTGGCTGTTTTTTCTCCAGCATCTAAAGTGAGAAAGAAAACAATAACCAAAATGTAAATGTAAAAATGATAATAAAAAAAAACAATGGTTGTCCAAAATGTAAAGTATACACTTGAGTTTTCCCTACTGTTAGGGCATTTCTACCTTAGGGCACAAAAGAGTGGGGACTTACAGGATAAGAACAATTTTCTAGAATTTTCAACAGTTTTGTCACTTCCTATACAGGGCTCCAGACTGCAACCAAATGGTTGCATTTTGTGACC
>NW_015510761.1:10095-11284 GCF_001515645.1 Sinocyclocheilus grahami
GTTAACGGGGAAAACCAGAGGTGGTGGATTGTGTTTCTACATCAACGAAGTTGGTGTTCAGATGTAACAACTCTGAAAAAGGTATGCTGTCCTAATTTAGAGGCACTCATCATAAACTGTAAACCTTTCTACTCGCCATGGGAGTTTTCCTCTTTCATTCTCGTGAATGTGTACGTGTCTCCGGACGCGTGCGTGAGTGCCGCGATGCAACAGCTGGCCGAACAAATAACTGAAATGGAGCAAAGGTAGCCAGACTCTATTTTAATCATTCTTGGAGACTTTAACAAATCAAATCTCTCCCGTGAACTGCCAAGCTACAAGCAGCACATTACGTGTCCCACCAGAGACAGCACTATTTTGGATCACTGTTACACAGCAATAAAGGATGCATATCCCTCTGTCCCACGAGCAGCTTTGGGGCTCTCTGATCAAATGCCAGACGTCTAAACAACGTTAAAATTTGGTTGAATAGTGAAAGGTGAAAAGACGTATTTTTCAGGTCGTCGAAAAGACGTCTATAAAAAGACGGTGAAAAAAAAATATTTTTAGGCCTAATTACTGTCAAAATAAGACAATTTACAAGAGTACCAAAACATTTATAGACACATTAAATACATCTTTCATGTAAATAAAAAGCTTAAGCCTACATTTTCAAACATACCATAAAAACAGTAATATTGTGAAATATAACTACAAAAATAATTATTTTCTATGTGAATGCATTGCAAAATGTAATTTATTCATGTGAACTGTATTTTCAGCATCATTACTCCAGTCTTCAGTGTCACATGATACTTCAGAAATCATTCTTATATGCTGATTTGGTGCTCAAGAAACATTTCAGTTGTGCTGCCCAATATTTTTGTGGAAACCATGATATTTTACAGTATTCTTAGAATAGAACTTGCAAAACAGCAGTATTTATTTGAAAGTTTTTTTTAAACAATTCTTTACTGTAACTTTATCAAATGAATCCATCTTTTCTGTATAAACATAATTTTTCAAAACAATACATCTTTAAAATATTGAAAATGTTTATAAAACAGAACAAGGACCAATTATAACCACATTAGAACTATTGTGAAATATAACTACAAAAATAATTATTTTCTATGTAAATGCATTGCAAAATGTAATTTATTCCTGTGAACTGTATTTTCAGCATCATTACTCCAGTCTTCAGTGTCAC
>NW_015510762.1:0-1790 GCF_001515645.1 Sinocyclocheilus grahami
TTATGGGGAGGGATTCAAAGCTGGTCACAAGTCTGCTACAGGAAAAGTTTGCTAGAGGTTGAGTTGTTGAAGGAGGATCTACAAATGTTCATTTACTTTGCACTGCGAATGATTAATTGGTGTATTCGAAAAAAATTTGAAAGTACAATTGTTTGTGTGATATTAGTTGTCAGATTGTGTTGGTCAACAAATGTGAAATTATGTAATCAGTGCAGAAATCCAGACATTTCCAAAGTATTCAAACATATTCTTGTCACAGAAATTAACATGAAATTAATTAATTAATAATTAATAGTGATGATAAGAATAGCTATAACACAATGCACATTCCAAGAATATTGCACACTTTTAAACAATAACATGACCAAGTCTTTGATTTTCTAGTAACTTTTATATAGTTTAGATAATTTAACAACTTTATGCTCAATAATAATGACTCCTAGCAGGGATAAGTAGCTATCTTTATTCAAATGTCAATATTTTTTTTTTATGTATTTTGTATGTAAACAACAGAATTATATTATCTTTTTTTATTGAATTTATCTTGGAGAAATGTTATGCTGAAATTGTGTTCATTTAGGAATAAGACATACCTTTACCATATATTTGGGAAATTTTTGTCCAAGTCTGTTTAAAGCTAAGCAGCACTATGTAACTTTTAGCATTCTAGCGGTTAATAAACAGAACTGCACACATCCCGCGGAAGAACATTCCAACTGGAGCTACTTCTCTAAGTTTATGTCTATGGCGATTCACGCAGGTACTCCGCAGCGCTGACGACCCGACCAGGCTACAATAGTCCAAATCTAAGAACTTATTCCAAATCACTACGGTACACTTATAATAAGACAAATACACGGTTTGGAAGATGAATTCATGATGTACTCGCTCATTATATACATTTAGCAAATTTTGAACGCCGAAAAAGCTGCATAGTGCTGCTTTAAAGCTGCAGGCGGTAAGTTTTGCCTCTGTCGCCATCTCTGTTTGAAAACCTGCAATTGCAGCTGTGTCTGGAATTATCTTCCTTGCGTGGGTTGTGCGGCGGCGGCACGGCTCTAGCGTGGATGACTCTAATGTTGTAAGGAGTATGTGTGGCAGTCAGTCACTGCACAGGTGTGGATATTGTACTTTGCACTCACAGATTCTAGACTACGTCTTGGAATATATGACTCAAATAAGCATTTTCACCGGATATTGTCATGTGAACAAGTAAGAAGTCTGCCACATTTGTTCTGACCAACTGAGGAAAAAAGCATTACCATAAATCTTGCTACCAATGGTGATTAAATCTAAAGATCGGTTAGCTCATATTACATCAAACTGTTAAAATTATTAATATACTTTATTCTCAAATGATTAATGTTAACAACATCAGCATTGGTGACTATGAGTATAGTGTGTATTAGCGTGTAGATTTCAATTTCTGCACAGTCTAATCTAATTGGCATACTCTTCAAATTTCATATTAAGAAATTCTTTTAACCCGAAAAGCAAATTATGCTCCCTTCGAACTGGTTGTCTTTAAAATACAAATCTTGTGTAATCCCAGAATATCTGTAATCAGAAGCACATTTAAAACTGGAATATAATTTAATTTCATTCACATGTGCTTCATAAACACATAATCCTTTCTGGATTACAATCAGACATCAAAATGATACATTTAATTATTCCAGCTGCTGTGAGAAAAGGCTATAAACAATCCGCCACCTGCAGGATCCTCACATGCGATAGCCTAGTAGCCGAGACAACTTCTTTATGTTTACAGAAGTGACGTAATGACGCAG
>NW_015510762.1:4383-8506 GCF_001515645.1 Sinocyclocheilus grahami
AATTGTATTTACAAATTACAAGTCTAGATGGTTACCTATGGCTATGACTTTATTAATACTTTTGTCTGATTGATTTTATAGTCTCAAGCATTCAGAAATCATGCAAAAGTAAATGAAGCAGTTTTACTACGGTGAAACCATGGTTTATTTTTGTAAGGGTTGTGATGTCCACAAATGTTTTTTTTTTTTGTTGAAGAAATTATAGAGGCTGTGTCATCTATCTATATATATATATATAGCTAGCAAAAAGCTGGCCAAAAATGAAATATTAAGTGAATATTTGAATTAAATGTTTTGGCAATAGCCTAAACAAGGATATGATTGTCCTGTAAGTGTAGCAGCAGCAATTACATGGCATTTGGCTCCCTTTGCAGGCATTTGTAATAAGTAATGTACATAAATAGTTTCTTTTGTATTAGCCTACATTATGTATCTACAATTTTATTAACCGATCATTATTGCCTTATTGTTTTTATATAATGCATTGAGTCATTTTAAAGGCTATTGTTGGCTTAGGTCTGTTTTTATAACCACAAATTATCTTAATGCGTTGTAAATTTATTATTTCAAGTAACAAAACCATGGTTAATTTGTGGTTACCATGGCTACAAGATGATTTTTTTTTATTTTAGGTGGTGTTTGTTAAAACCATGGCTAATTTTCATAAGGGAACATGGAAAGTCAGGGAGAATATTAGATGCGTTATTTGTGGTGAAATTATTTCCGACATTAAAACACGTTATTAACGTCAACAGCCAAAAACGTTTCACAGGGTTATGAATGTGCCTGAAAGTGATGCACGGGCTTAGTTTTAAACTTGTTTAAAAAAATTTATTTATTTATTTTTTCTTCTCTCTGCACCGGATTGCTGATGTCTTTTCATGGGCATAGATGTCCATCCATCAATTATGATCATTTGCATTCAGCCGCAAACATGAGGTGCGAGCGGTCGCGAGTGTGGATGCGGGTGCCCCCCTGGGACTTGGTGCCCTATGCAAACTGCGTACTCTGCGTATAGGGAGCGGCGGTACTGCTTGGGTCACTCCAGTTTAAGATTCTTCCCTGATTTTCTTGTCCATCAAGCTGCTTCATTCATGTCTGTAGCACAAACGGTGTCCTATAGTTTCATTGCCACACTGTAAGAATTTTTAACCTTCTGGCAGGTACATTTTTTTTTGTTGTTGTTGACTTTACAGACAATTCCTCTAACAACACTGCAAAACTAGTAAATGCGAAAAAAAATAAGTAAATGCAGAAAATACCGTCATATTAACCCCCACCCCCTTTGTTTTTAAACAAACCAAGGTTTCAAACAAACTGACGTTACACTGTTTTCTGAAATCCCGAAGACATTTTATAGTCTCAGTTGCACATTTATTCTTGTGCAGCAATGCCAGATGTCTATGACGAGGAGGCTTTGCTGAAGTATCTGAACAGGTTGCCAGCTCCACCTAGTCTGCAAGAACTGATGCCTGGACTTCTGCGCAGAGAGGTGGAAGTAGCCATCAGTAAGCTGGGGCTCCTCTATGATAAGACCTATGCATGGGACATCTTTTCAGACATGATGGTGAGGATGACATGCAAAGTACTGTCGATCTTCCCATCACTGTGGTCATGTGTTTGTTTCTTCTGCTTGCAGAGAAGTCAGCTACTATGCACTCTCCCAAACGCTGACCTGCCCAAGCATTTCAGTGACACAACGAGAGCTATCTTGGTGGACTGGCTAATTCAAGTCCATGTAAGTGCAATATTCAGATTTGTAAGCGTGACCTCTTTGTTCCGTTTCTGACCGTGAGTGGCTTTTCAGTATCCATTACTCCAGTCTTTAGTGTCACTTGGTCCTTCAGGAATTATTCTAATATCCTGATTTGATATTTTATCATTTTTTTGGTGCTTCATTAATAATGGTTCTTGTGTTAAGAACTGCTCATAGCTGAATATTTTGGTATTCTTTGAATAGAGACAAAAGAACACTTATTTGAAATAAAAAATATTTTGTAACATTACAAACTTACTGTCACTTTTTGGTTTAATTTGTCCTTGCTGAATAAGGTTAAGTCCTACTGACCCCAATACTTTGGTAGTGTTTCATGCTTTCCTCAAATATTAAGCAGCACAACTTTCAATAATAAGAAGAAATGTTTCTTGCGCACAAATCATTAAAAAGACTTCTGAAAGATCATGTGACACTGAAGACTGGAGTAATGGCTGCCGTTTTATTCTTTAAATAGTCAAATAGAAAACGTCATTTTTAAATGGACATTTAATGATATTGTTTACTGTGTTTTTAATCTAATGAATGCAGCCTTGGTGAGCATTAGACTCTCAATGTTTTTTTTACATTTTATTAATCTTAATTACTAACTTTTGACCAGTAGTGTATATTATGCTAAAAATTTAATTTGTTTAAGTTTGTGATTGATGCTTGTTTTCACCTCAGGAAGTGTTTCAGTTCTCAGAGGAAACGTTGTATCTGGCAGTGCACCTGTTGAATCGAGCACTAAGGCTCATCAAAGTGTCCGTCTCTGGCCTGCAGTTACTGGGTGTGGTTTGCCTTTTTCTGGCTGCTAAAAAAGAGGAATGTCTGTTACCAGAGGTACTTGAGTGTTAAAACCAATGTTTAATGGAAACATGAACTTGATACTGTTGGTAATGTTGAAATTTAGTACACTAAAATATTAAATATATTAACATTATTATTATTATTATTATAACTGTAGTGTGTTATTACAATTAAAGTACTTTACATGTAGAATGTTAGCCAACCTATCAAAATGTGTACATCAAAGCCCAACAAATGATTGTTATAAGTAGTTTTAAAATGTATTAAGTCATTCAATTAAAGTTAAATAGTCACGAAAGTGTACTCTCAAAATACACTTAAAGGGATAGTTCACCTCAAAATGGAAACTCACCCCCCAAGTTGTTCCATACCTCGGTTTCTTCTGTTGAACGTGAATTTTTTTTTATTTTTTTATTTTTTGGAATGTTTGTAACCAAACAGTTGATGGTATCCTTTTTTTTTTTTTTTTTTTTTTCGTGAAAATCTAAATGCAAGAATGTTAATTTGTAATCTAAATGCACTCATAAATGATAGTCAAGAGTAATTAATAAATAAATGCATTAAAAACCGTTATGATTTTGTCAGTGGAGTGTATTGGTTCTAAACCGCGACAACCAGATATAACTAGCATGTTGAGATGGATTTTTACCTCTACATTAATTTAGTTAATTTAATGTTCAATAATTCTACAATGATTTTACTTGTTCGAATCCGATAAAGTTTGTGGCTACCAGCAACTGTTTGGCACCAACATTCTTTAAGATATAATCTTTTTTTGTTTGTTCAACAGAAGGAAGTCAGTCATGAACGTTTGTAACGGGGTGAGTAAAGGATAACATTTTCATTTTTGGGTGAACTATCCCTTTAAGTGGCCTTTTATATCACTTTTACATTATCTGCAAGTCTTTTTTAATACTTAAAAGATTTGAAGTGCACTACAATGGCAAATTCACTACAATTAGTCACTACTTTTAATTTTAATTAAAGGGGTCATATGATGCTATTTTGAAGATCATTATTTGATGTAATAGAATGTTGACATGCTTTAATGTTCGAAAAACACATTATTTTTCAAATACTGTACATTATTGTAGGTCCTCTATGCCCCGCCTCTCTCAAACACGTCATTTTCAACAAAGCCCCCTCCTTTGACAAGCGCAGTCTGCTCTGATTGGCCAGCTGACCCAGTGCATTGTGATTGGCCGAACACCACAAGCACGCGTCGGAAATGTAACGCCCCTTACCATAATCGCAAGCGTCAGCTTTCAAAGTAAAAATCAAGACAGTTAATAATGTCATTAGTTTTACCATCAGTTCAAGCCCGAAAGGGCAACAGAGTCGAGTGACGGACACAGTGATGATGCAGTACACAAGCCGCGGTTAAGACAGCTGACGTGCTATGATTTCTGACAGACAGTTCACTCTCCTGTGTGACCCTGTTCCTCTCTCTCTCACTCACTCACTCACTCACTCACTCACACACGATGCGTTACTCTGCACTGCGCAAACTCTGCATTTGAACAGTCAATAACAAATACTTAAACTAATAACAAAACATAC
>NW_015510762.1:8563-8855 GCF_001515645.1 Sinocyclocheilus grahami
TCCCCCCCCCCCCCCCCTTTTTTTTTTTTTAAGAAAAAGCCTTTGTGCACAGCCAGCCTTGTACTCTTCGGTTCAAAAAACTGTCGTCCATAAAATGCGTTGCACAAATTTGAACATCTGGGTTGTGCTGTTCTGTTGTAAATAAATCTTAACCAATGATTCCTAATTGCATCTACTTCCGGAGGGTCAAATAAAGTGCTTTTGCTTTCACACTGAAACGCACAGCGTCTCCCTGACATGGTTGCTGTTCAACACTACTGCTGTTCCTGAAACCACGCCTTCTTTCTTTGCG
>NW_015510762.1:10730-11509 GCF_001515645.1 Sinocyclocheilus grahami
GCTGCGTAGCACTGCTACTCTAATGAGGGAAAGAAATGCTGAATATGGCCAGTCAGGAGGATTGTGTTGCACTGGTATCTGGACTGAATTGTTTTCTGTAACTTTTATTTATTTTTTAAATCGCAATCTTGTTACTTGATTAAGTAAAAGGATAAAGAAAAAGTGTGTATTTATGTCTTTGTAGCTTTTAAGTGTTTATCAATGCGATGGTGAAAAATTTATATACTGGAATACGATGTCTTATGAAATTAAAGCACTTTGAAACATTTACTGTTTTTAAGTGTTTTTGCAAATTTGGGCTTTCCAAGTATATTTTAAGATTGTGAAAAATAAAACTGATCTGTCTGCTTTGGAAAACCGCATTGGAAATTCTATTCCTTTCCACACGTTCAATTAAACTATTTTATTTATTTTTTTTCCCTTTTCTTTCAAAACTGTCATTTCAGTGCTTTCCAATGATCACATGACTCTCTCAGCTGGGGCATCATGTGCAGGGTTGCCAGATCTACATGCTAATGTCCGATCAAACTGACCCTGATAAAACACTTTTTACATTGCATTTTTTTTTTCTTCCGGTTGTATGTCTATTACATAAGGTGTGTATATAATAAGTTTTCAAAATTTGAAAAAAAAAAATAATAATTACCAGGCAAAGATGACATTATAGCTGGATTTAGAAGGGATTAAATGCATGTTAAAGGGGTCATATGATGCTTTTTTTTTTTTTAAAGATCATTTTGTGTATTTGGTGTAACAAAATATGTTGACATGCTTTAATG
>NW_015510763.1:0-309 GCF_001515645.1 Sinocyclocheilus grahami
CTCAGAAGTGACGGTTGTGTAATCACATCTCTCTGTTTGTTATGTGCATGAATACCAGTGTTGTTTTGAGACACTATTATAGTTTTTAATATTTTATTTTGATATTTTCTGTTTTAGGTATCAGTTGTATTTATATAGGTATATCAGTTTTAGATTTAGTTAATTTAGTTTTTTTTTTATAAAAAAAAATAAAAAAATGAAAAATAGAGAAATGTTTACTTGGCAACTACCTAAAATAAAAATGTTAAAACATTTTTAAAAAATTTATTTTGTTAGTAATATGTATTTTTTATTTAAAGTAACAAAACT
>NW_015510763.1:8292-9468 GCF_001515645.1 Sinocyclocheilus grahami
TTTACATTCTTATTTACTCTGGTTTTAAACCAATAACACATTTTTGCTTGACATCAAATTTACTATACGGTCAATTTCATAAAATCAGAGCTGGCTTGAGCTATAACTAGATTTTTGCATTTTTGCAAGAAACTTACCATAATTAAGAGATTCTGACATCCTCGTAGAACTCATAATTACAACTTGGAAACTTGGAATTTTCTAAGAGCTCCAACTCTCCTTTCCTACAGGAATTCCGACATGACGCGAACACTCCATTAGTTCCGGTCCTCGAATCTGATTGGTCGAGCAGCATTCCAAGCGTCCAACAGCAATGGGACTTTTCACTGGTTATATCACTCCGCCTGCCTGTGTTTGTTCCAGACAGACTGTTAAACAGGTTTGAAAAAGAAAATAATAACGACGCTGTATGATCATTCTATGCTGAATTTTCATTAAAATACTTTAAAATTCAGTTCCCAATGACAGTTTCCAGAAGGAAAAGTCTTAAGCCCTGTTCACACTACAAGCGACAAAGCGACACGATCCCATTCAATGGAGAGCTGCGATTTCCGGCGACAAGCAGCTGCCGATGGCGACCGGATGGGGCGTGTCCAGCGACAAAGTTAGAATCCTTCAACTTTATGCAAATGAAGAGCGACTTTCGAGAGCGACAGCCAATAGGAAAGAAGATGTTAGAGCTCATGTGATCATTCTCCTCTCAGCCGTAGATAAACATACGCAATGGAAAAAAGTAGGCTCTGTTTCTCATAAATTTTTGTTTGTATGTACGGATTTAATTCATATGTATATTATATTTAGTCTTTTGCCTCCAAAATGTTTGTATTTAGCGGCAAAAAACCTAATTCGCTGTCAAGGCAACTCGTGAGACTCGTGAGAACGCCCACTAGCAACCTCATCGCCAGCCCCTGGCGACATGCAGCGACAAAAGTCGCTGTAGTGTGAACACAGCTTTAGAAGGAAACATTATATAGGAATGATCACCATGAATGGACTAAACCCCTATACTCTGTATATTAGTGGTAGAGATTTTTGTGACTCTTCTGCAAGTTGTGTCATTACGCCAGAAGGTGGCGATAAATGGCTGTCTTTCTGAGTGAGTCTTTGACTCATTCATTCAAATGATTAATCCAAAACTTTTATTCATTTAGGAACGAAACAAGTTACTCATACGAG
>NW_015510763.1:10718-11509 GCF_001515645.1 Sinocyclocheilus grahami
CTTTGCTGTCATCAGCAGTCTTGTGAACATACTTGATTCCTGTCCTACGTTTAATCTGAGCTCAAATCAGCGCCCCCACATTCAAAATAGGCAGGAAAGCCTCTCGTCCCAAAGACTTCTTCACCTCTGCCCACATTATCTGCCTCTTGCTGCCTGCTAATACTCATTTATTTAAAATGTATATGATGGAATTAGATGATAACTTTGGAAGGAAATAGCAGCAGAGGTGTCTTGCATAATTTTTTTTGCAGCTAAATTTGACTGCCAGTGATTACTGTATTTTCATTCAGCTGTGACATTTTGATAATAACTCGCTTTGTGTTCCAGGAAAGTCATCAAGCAATACGAGGGTGGGAAGGTGATGACAGAGTCTTCAGTTTAAAGCACTTCACTTTTTCCATAGTAAAATATTCTCAGTTTAATATTAGGCGCATGAGTGAAGATTTAAAATCAAGGGCACAAATTTTAGCAGAAGAATTTTATTGCCGAGAATCTCGATATACTGCGACACGAGTTACTTAAGATATAGGTGAAAGATAGATGAAGATACAGGTGTTGATGTGAGGGAATATGTGTCAGTGTGGCTGGGGGGGCTGTGAGAACACGTTTGCATGTGATTGTGTGGGTGCAGCATGCTTGTGTTTGTCTTTGCCTCTAGATATATTTTTGTGTCTTTGGCTGGCTCTACATGTCTGTGTGTTTGTGCTTATGAGCTCCCTCAATTAGAGATGTTATCAAGTGTGTGAGTCAGAGCTTGTGAAAAACACCTAGAAACAACTTAACAGTGTCAA
>NW_015510764.1:0-1114 GCF_001515645.1 Sinocyclocheilus grahami
AGCTGAAATAAAATGTTTTTATTTTATTTTATTTTATTTAATCTTAAATAAAAGTTAGTCAACTATTAGGGGGCAGCCCTAATCAAGTTTAGTTTAATCACAATATTGTTTAAATCTCATATGAATGTGGATATAAATGTAGTCATAGATATACTATTTATACGTCTATATAGTTTTAAGTTATTTTAGTTAGTTATTTTAGTACTTCAACTTAAAATAGCTGAAATAAAATGTTTTTATTTTATTTTATTTTATTTAATCTTTTACTTTATTTCAAGTAATGCATTTTTTTACGGTTATAGTTCTAAATTTAGTTAATGCTAATAACCCTAAACATGTTTTTTTTTCTTTAGTGGAATATAAAATATGTTATTTTAATTGTTTCAACCACTTTTGTCCACACAATGAAAGTAAATGGGGTCCAAAACAATAACAGCATTAAATCATACTTACTTTTATGGTATCAATGGATTCTTTTGTTTAAGTAAAATAAATAATTGCATACAGGCTTGGAACGACATGAGGGTGAAAAGATCTTTTTAAATATACTGTAACATATATAGGTAGATTCTAGGACGTTTCTGTAACACGATTTTAGGATTATAATCCAAAATCGATTGTTTCATAGGGGTTTCGCAGTAACTTTGCGGTCTGACTTCCTTGTTTAATTTGTAAAACCTGATCTCAGATAAAAGCAATAGCAGTCCAATTGTTGTGTGAAAAGCAGTAGCTCTCTCGCAGATGAAAAAGGACAGACAGCACACAACATATACAAGTGCTGTCCTCTCTCAGTTGGTCCTCAGTTGATAATCTGTCAAAAATGTTCAAGCAAAGTCAGAAAGTACAACTAATAAACTGTATATATAAAATAACGAGTGCATGAAAATTTAACTGAAGGCATTTGAATATGTTATTGACATTTGGGTGTATGGATATATCTGAAGAAATCCATTGTGGTTTAAGATCTGATATCTGCTTTGCAATTCTTATGAATAAGTGAACAGGGCTGAGGGATTAGAGTGACTCTCTCTCCTCTGGTGTCGCTGATGCAAATGGAAAACTGATAGTCTACACTATTTCAAACGCTGTGTGTGTGTGTGTGTGTGTGTGTGTG
>NW_015510764.1:2206-5569 GCF_001515645.1 Sinocyclocheilus grahami
GATGGACACATTGTTGGCAGTGGAGCGGCTCTTGAACTGACTGCGGGCCTGGAGAACAGATGGAGGAACTATAGCACAACTACACATTCGAAGGAAAACTTCCAAAGCTACACTTTCAGAAACGAAAGTTTGGGTATGGCAGGGGCAATAGGACAAAGCATGTTTATGTCAGAATCTGACAAGTCTCTTGGACACAGCTCAGGTAAACTTCGAGCCATTCGCCAGGACAGAAGCCTGAAAGCTAATTACTGAAAGCAAGGAGTGTGCTGGAGGAGGCAAAGCAAGAATCAGTGGAGTGTGTAGATTGTGTATGTGTGCAGCTCTACCTTAACCTTGATCTCTACTCGACTGTGAGAGAACTTCTCTATTACGCTCTCAATCCATATTAGAGGCTTCACCTGTCAGAACAGAGGAGTGGCAGAGAAAAAACAGTAAGTCTGCTGCTTATTGAGTTACTGACTTTTTTGACAAATAATCTTCTTAAATTAAATACAGTAATACTTCCAACAGCATAACATCATTTTAAAATGCAACATCAATATATAATCCATTATATAGAACATCTACAGGATGTTTGAGTGTGTCTGTGTATTGCAGTATATATATATATATATATGTGTGTGTGTGTGTGTGTGTGTGTGTGTGTGTGTGTGTGTGTGTGTGAATTTATGTTTGAAAGTGACAGTAATGATATTTATAATGTTTAAAAATACTTGTATTTCAATTATTTCGTTCATCAGCTTGGGGTCAGTACATTTTTTTTGTGTGTATGTTTTTAAAAGAAATTAATACTTTTGTTTATCAAGGATGTGTAATGTTACAAAAGATTTCCATTTCAAATAAATGTTGTTCTTCTGAACTTTATATTCATCGAAAAAAGCTTTGACACAAAATAATAAATTACATATGACAATATATCAAAATAGAAAACAAGTATTTTAAATACAAATTATTAAATAATAATGTAATGATATTTCACAATATTACTGATTTAAATGTATTTTTGATCAAATAAATGCAGCCCGACCCTAATGACCCCAACTTTTGAAAGGAAGTGTATAAACAGAGTCATATATATCTTTCACGTAAAAAAAGTTTCCATTTGAATGCAATTTTGTATAAAAATGTCTTTAAACAATAAGCTAATTTATTGGTCAAAAAACAATGTAACTACTTCCAATTCATTTCCTCACACTGGAAGTGGAATTTAAATTTAAATGCTTTTCACAGTATACATAGTACATACTCCAGAAACAATAAGAGCAGTACAGTATGCTAGTATTCTATTCAAAACATAACCATTGATTCATGTTTTTGTCTTTTAAGTTCACATTCTTTTAATTTAAAATTCTTTGTTTTCTCTGCTTTGAAGTTCTAGTCCTGTTTTCTCATCATATTCCCGTTCTTTGATTCTTGTATGTTTTTATTTAAATAAAGCTCTCTGAGACCCCATCATTACAACGGCACAAAAAAAATCTAAAAATTATTTAACTATATTACAAATCAATCAGTCATTAAACACATGAATTAATTGCATTAACTTTGATGTTTTAAATTACTATACATTCTTAAGACATCAGTCTGTGACAAAATATGGCTAAACTCATTGATCGGAGAGTTGTATACATGCAGCACTGACCGTGGTGTTGAGTCTGTAAGACATTAGTTCAGATTCTCCATCAGGTGGGATGAAAGAGATAGTCCTGTCGTTCTCAAAGCGAGAGAGACGCACACACTGATGAAATTTAACATCTTCTAGCTCCACAGACTTGCTCTTCTCTCCTGAGAGAAAGTGAAACAGCAGCCCAGAGAGAGCGGGGTGAATTCTAATTATCAGAAAAGTGGTCACTGATGATTATAATATGTGTAAAGCTAGTGAATCAAGTTGAAAGCTGCACACACACATCACATATTCACACACATAGCGTAATGTGTTTCCTGGAAATTCCTGCAAACAATAGCACTTCTGTGCACCCAGGTAAGTGTGGAGGTAGTTTATTTGTTTGACCTCAGCGAAGGGAAAGGCAGTGACTACAGAAGAGCTTCTTAATGACTCAGGGCCTCTGAGCCACAAAACACACTAATACCAGAGAGCTGTGGGATTTCAGCAGCAATGTGTGCGTGTGTGAGCCTCCCTTTATATTTATGAATGTATTCCACTCCATCCAGGAGTGACATTTACAGTGGAACATGAAAGAGCTCTCAGAGATTTGAGCTGGAACACAGAGGTCAGATCAGAAGCTCTGGGTGTCTGTGTCCTCTGCCACAGATGAGACCTGCTGGGAGCCACTGCAGCACCTACTGATGACATCAACCGCGGGGACTAAAGGTCAGAGAGGGGTTAGGATGCTCTCTTATAGCTCTCTGATTGGCTCCCCAGAGTGCTGGAACACAGAGGTCAGATCAGAAGCTCTGGGTGTCTGTGTCCTCTGCCACAGATGAGACCTGCTGGGAGCCACTGCAGCACCTACTGATGACATCAACCGCGGGGACTAAAGGTCAGAGAGGGGTTAGGATGCTCTCTTATAGCTCTCTGATTGGCTCCCCAGAGTCCACAGGCAGAGACTTCAGGGAAAGTGGTTGGTGTTCAGAAGCAGATGTATACTTTTAGGTACACACACACACACATACATATATATATATATATAGACTATAATGTATGTATGTGTGTATGTATGTATACTTCAGCATCTCCTTGAGTCCTAAAGAGGACATGCGGTTTAGAGAATGTATACCGTATATACAGATAGATAGATAGTTTATCATGTGTGTATGTATACTTCATCCCTGATCAGTTCTGTTATTGTAAATTAAAACTATTCAAAATAGTTGTTGCTAACTGAAAGTAGAAATAAAAGTAAATATATATTAGATGAAAAATTAGAAATGGGAGATATACTTGGGAGCTAATTAAAATAAGTTGAAGTTAAAGTACTAAAATCACTAAAACTGAAATAAATATCTGAAAAAAATATATATTTTATAAAAATAAACATAAAATGACCAAAGAACTAAATTATTATAACTTTAACTAAAATGACCGAAACCGAAAAGACAAAACAAATGCTAGTTCAAAATATTATATTCATAAAAAATTATGATAGTATAAAATAAACTATTTTAAAATAACAGATTAAAATACTACAAATATTCCATTTGTGACTTAAAATCCATGCATCACAGGGTTGAAATGAATGAATAAATTAATTAATAAAATGTAACTGATCACTTTATAATGTGAAAATGTGTCATATCAACATTAATATTATTACAGAAAAAAAACAAATTTTGTTGTCCTCTTAATGTCCACTAACTGAATCTTCACCATAATAAAAACTTGCATTTTCAATCTTGAGTCTGTGG
>NW_015510764.1:5579-6395 GCF_001515645.1 Sinocyclocheilus grahami
ACAATATAATCCATTATATAGAATATATATTTGTGTGTGTGCGTGTGTAGACAGTAAAATTAATTATAGTCAGTATATAGACAGTAATTATAGTCTTAAATAATGCATTTCAATTATTCCATTCTGCAGCCTGGGGTAAGTACAATTTATTTATTTTATTTTAAGAAAGAAATTAAAACTTTTGTTTATTAATACTTAATAGAAATTAATACTTTTGTCAAGGATGTATGATGTTACAAAACACTTTCTTTTCAAATAAATGCTGTTCTTCTGAACTTTCCATTAATAAAAAATAATAATAATAATATTTCTCAATATTACTGATTTAACTGTATTTCTGATCAAATAAATGCAGCCCTTGCGAGTAAAAAATACTTCCTTCAAAAAGGTAGTGTATATATAGTGTCAGTATATATATATATATCACATTTAAAAATTTCCATTTGAATGCGAATTTTGTATAAAATGTCTTTAAACGATGAGCAAATTTATTAGTCAAAAAAATGATGTAACTACCTCCAATTAATTTCCTCACACTGGAAGTGGAATATAAATTTAGATGCTTTTCACAGTATACATAGTATATACTACAGAAATAATAAGAGTAGTACAGTATGCTATTCAAAACATAACCTTTTTTTCTTGCTTTTGTCTTTTAATTTCAAATTCTTTTCATTTCAAATTCTTTGTAGGTTTCCTACTTTGAAGTTCTTGTCTTGTTTTCTCATCATATCCACATTCTTTTATTCTTCTATGTTTTTATTTAAACAAAGCTCACTGAGACCCCATCATTACAGCGGTACAAACCCCCCCCCC
>NW_015510764.1:7778-8772 GCF_001515645.1 Sinocyclocheilus grahami
TCTTCACCATAATAAAAACTTGCATTTTCAATCTTGAGTCTGTGGAGGGCAGTGTTTCACTTGTCCAATTCTCATTCTACTGCTGAGCTGAGAAGATATATTTCTTCAACTGATGCAATAACAGTATGGCTTATTCTACCTTCAGCTGTGTTTACAATAGTTTGCGCCATAGTTCAGTTTTATAGTGGGTAGTGGCACAGGAAACAACCAGGTCTTTTTCACTTCCCTGAAACCATATCTGATGAAACGGTTTCCTGTAGAAATAAACTGAAAGGATAGTTTGTAATGTCTATATAATGTTGGTGGGGTCAACAGCTACCGCAGCTTAGCTTGGTTAATAGATGCATCTAATTATAAGGATGAAACTGATATTTATTTATTATGAACAGAAGATCATCACTCAATTCATTTTATATCGATTCCCTTTCACTAGTAGAGTAAATCCAGAGCGCCTCTGTTCTAAAAGGCAAGGTGCATTTATACCGCACATGCAGAATACATAACTGAGATCTGGCCTGCTGTGAAACGAACACCCGCTGGGTTAGGCCTGGGGTGAGGATTAACCAAGAGAAACGGAATAATGGAATTCACCTAACAAGTGCAAATGAGAGAGATGCTTACTATAAAATAGGTTAAGACAATCGACTGACTGCTTGACTAGCAGCCCTTGAAATTGAGTCTCTTTCTGCACTACTTGGAAAAAATAAAAATAAAAATACAAGGTCAATTTAAGACTGAAATGTAGCATTTTGGTCACCATTTGTGTCACCAAAAGCAAATGGAGAAATAACGACAGAATAACAGGTAAATATTAACCTTGCAATCTTGTAAACAGATTTAATTGTGGTATTGATATATTTTGTGGTTTACATGCAGAAACATGCTTTTATTTATTTTGGAGTTGTCCTCATTCAACTTCTTGTTGGTGAGATTTCAATTCATTCATTAAGGAAGCCATAAAGTTTAGATTTTTTTATTTGTATTTTTGTTTTTT
>NW_015510764.1:9376-11515 GCF_001515645.1 Sinocyclocheilus grahami
AGAAAGCAATGAGACGTGATTTAGCTCTTAATCAGAAGAGTGGTGCTGCTCCGTTTAGACCCCCCGACCCTGAGAGTTAAAAAGCAGAAAAAGAAAGGCAACAAGAACTTAAAGACGGCAGCTGCTTCCTCCCTCTCTCAATCTAAGGAAGTCTGGAGACCTAACCCTTGACCCTGGAGAACATGAAGGAGGTCGGCTAAGGTACAGTAGGATGACGGAGCGATAGCGTGGGCTGTTTGATGTCTGCACTGAATACGCAAAACTGATCCAGTATGTGGAAAGTGTTTTTTTCCACAACAAGGAAAGTAATGTGCTCATCTTTATATTTCGCTATAAGTTACTTTTTACTTCAAATAGGTAATGCATGTTATGCTTTTGTTATTTATTGCAAATTATTTACTTAAAACTATAATTTTTTTCATGATCAAAAATACAGTAAAAACAGTAATACTGTGAAAGAGTATTATACAATTCAAAAATAGAAATATTATACCATTTAAAAGAACTGTTTTTGGTTTTAATACTGTATATTTTAAAGTGCAATTTATTCCTGGTAAAGCTATATTTTCAGTAGACATTACTCCAGTCTTCAAAGAAATATAATCATTCTAATATACTGGTGCTCAAGAAACATTTTTTATTATTATCTTTAAAAAAATTGTGCTGCTTAATATTTTTGTGGAAACTGCGATACATTTTTTTCAGGACTCTTTGATGAGTAGAGTGTCCAAACGAACTGCATTTATTTAATGCTAATCTAAAAATCTTTGATAGAAATCATTTGAAACGATGTAGAAGTCGTTACTCTCAATTTTGATCAATTTATTGCATCATTCTTGCTGAATAAAATATTAATTTCTCTAAAAAACAAATTGCCCCCAAACTTTTGATCGTTAGTGTAAATAAATGTCATGTGCTGAAATTCGATAAGAACTAATCGCTCAAGAGTAATTAATTGCTCAGATGCATTATATAATAATAAAAAATAATATAAAGCACATCTACAATGACTGATTTTACCAATTAGAATGTATTCCTGAATTAACATCTTTTGATGATCCTAAAACCTCTAAAAACATTAAAAATCCCTCAAGTCATAAGAAAATCATAGGTTCAAAAGAATGATGTTGAAGCCCCAAACCTAACCCAATAATTTGATTGGCTGATTGAGGAATGTTGTCATTACAGTATATTTAAGTCATCTCACCAATAGGTTGACAGACTCAATGACATCCATGAAGACTTCATTTTTCCTGTATTTGATGCCCTCTGACCTCCAAGACACAGCATTGGTTACTGTAGCTGGGGGCCGTGGTGCTCCCACCTCCAGCTTATGCCCACGTTGGGTGATGTACCTGGTGTGGAAGTGAAAGAAGGCCATCAAGACATGGTAACATTAGAAATTGACAATTATCATAAAAAGATTAAATATTATATGAGCCCACCAGTGCATGTCAGCCATTATCAATATGACGAGCATCATTATTTGTCACTAATCAGTGAAGCAAGTAACTTCAGTGAGTATGTAAACAGACCTCTGGTGCGTATTAGAACTCATGGGAAGAACATGGCTGCCCCTTGGGACAGACAGGCTGACAAACACCTAACCTTGTTTTTCTTTTTTTGTAGTTCCATCACTTATATATCTGCAATGTTTACCTTACCACAAATCCTTCATCTATCATACATACAACTGCGAATAGAAATGAATGTGAACGCTAACATTACACACATACTATAATAGAGCATCTGAGTAAATACACCAAAACAACCCGCTAAATATTCATTAAATAACTTTCCTAATTCCTTCCAAATTTCTTTGGATTCTGCGAAAATGTTGTTTCCAGAACAAGATCTGAGAAGTGTAGATGTGCATGTGTGTGCGCTCTAACCTCAAGTTTCTCCAGCTGACAGGGTATTGTGTTGCTGTCAGTGAGAGCTAGCAATAATTAGCTATCCGCTAAGTGGTTGCCAGCAAACTGAGAAGCATGTTTATGAACTGACCTTTTTTTTTTTTGCCAGACAAGAAATTGTTTATTGTGCTTTTGTTATATTCTTTAGTTAGAATGTTCTACTTTTAGGTTTGTACTCTCCGTTTCTTTAAAGGGGTCATATGATGCTTTTTTTAAAGATCATTAT
>NW_015510765.1:0-4027 GCF_001515645.1 Sinocyclocheilus grahami
GTCGATCAGTAGAGCTACAAGTTAACCTACCTGACATATAATATAAGTAATCTAGTAAAATATTGTGTTTATAATCAGCAGTTGTCTTATTTAGCTTTTCAGAACCCAAAAATATGTCATTAATATTGGAATATTATTGTGCTCGTAAACATTGTCAGTGAGGAGATGTAATGTGGTGAATGATCTGTTTTGGGTTGTTTCAGAATCTCCTACTGTAAAAGTATCTCCAGATGTCATAAGAGAGTCCAGCTCAGTGAAGATCAGCTGTGAGACTCCAGCAGATGTTAGAGTGAATCAGTGTTATTTCATCACAAACAGAGAAGAGAAGAATCTAAGAGTCAGTTCATCATGTGAGCTCGAGCTCACTGGTGCTGAAGTGCTTAGATGGGCAGGTGTAAAATCACCTGTATCAATCTACATTAACTGCTTCTACACAATACATGAGCGAGGCATCAATAAACCTTCATCTGATTCTCCTCCCGTCACAGTGACGGTTCTAGGTGTGATATTTTCACTGCTGTTCTTCTGTCTTAGAAACTGTTACTGCAGTGTTTTTGATAACTGGATCATTTGTCTTTAAACAGATGCACTTCAGAAACCCTTCATCAGTGTTAGTGTTAGTGATGACCAGCTCAGCATATTATGTGAAATACCACTTTCAGTCAGAGCTGATTTCATCTGTAGTCTCTACACTGAGGACGATGCTCTTCTGTATCAACGTGTCTCTCAGTGGAGTCAGTCTGGAAAGAATCTTTGTATGTTTTATGTAAGTCGTAGTGAACTCTTCACACGATCAGTGAACAGCAGACAGCTGATCTGTGTTTATTCACTCAAGACTGAACCTGAGATCAGATCACCACACAGTGACACATACACCTTCAGAGGTGAGTTATCACTATTATGATTTTTTACATGAGCACATTTAATGATTAGAGACGCCTGTATAATTATGTAGTCAGTATGATTTATTTTGTAGGCCAGTCGGATATTATGAAGTCATTAGTGGGAGATTCATCAATAAAAAAAGTCAAGTCAGTATCTTCAAAACACAAACTATGAAATAAATTGAATGATAATGATTGCCAATATGAATTTTGTGCTGCTGTTTTCCCTCCAAAATGACATTAGAAAATGACTAAAAATGACAGAAAGTAAAGAGTTTTGCAGCTTTCTGAAGAGTCACCTGCTTCTAATCTGAGATCTCTCTAAACACATTATAATTTTTTTATTCATTAGATCTTGCTCAGGTCAAGTTGAGAGCGTCTGCTTCAGTTATTCTGGAAACAGACAGAGTTGAGCTGAGCTGTGAGAATACTGAAGATCTGAAGATGGAGAAGTGTTACTTCAGCATAAATGGAAGAGAAAGTAACTCAAAAGTGAGCTCATCATGTCAGCTCTCACTCACTGGATCTCAGATCAGTGTTTGGTCTGGAGGTCAGAGTTCATCTGTGAGAATAAGCTGCTTCTACACTGTGATGAAGGGACAAATTAAAAAACCATCTGCTCACTCTGACCCAGTGACAGTAACAGTCCAGAGTGAGTTTTTTAAATGCATATGTAGAAATAACTGATATATTTACAGCTGTAAAACATCATCCCTTTTCTCAAAAACAAATGACTATACATCTACTTGTATTTGTCCCTTGTGTGATAGTCTCAATGGTGACCTCTACTGATAAAACTTTGACAACTGCCACAAAAACCAGTGAGTAACCGTACATCTCAATACACCTGTAGAGGATTTTTTAGAATATTAATTTGCTGTTTATTTTGAATGAGTTGTCTAAACCAGTGCTAGGTGGATGATTTTTAAAAAATATGTTTATCACATTATATGATTCTGTACAGCTCAGTTTTCAGTTTTCTGATATTTTAATATTGTATTATGTTATACTGTATTAATAACACACCCAGTGACAGTTACAGTCCAGAGTGAGTTTTTTAAATGCATATGTTGAAATAACTGATATATTTACAGCTGTAAAACATCATCCCTTTTCTCAAAAACAAATGACTATACATCTACTTGTATTTGTCCCTTGTGTGATAGTCTCAATGGTGACCTCTACTGATAAAACTTTGACAACTGCCACAAAAACCAGTGAGTAACCGTACATCTCAATACACCTGTAGAGGATTTTTTAGAATATTAATTTGCTGTTTATTTTGAATGAGTTGTCTAAACCAGTGCTAGGTGGATGATTTTTAAAAAATATGTTTATCACATTATATGATTCTGTACAGCTCAGTTTTCAGTTTTCTGATATTTTAATATTGTATTATGTTATACTGTATTAATAACACAGCTAAAGTTTTATTTCCAAACTAAATGCAGTTTGTGACATTATTGAAATCTCTTTGCAGCTTCAACCTCTACCGATGAAACTTTGACAACTGCCACAGGAACTTGTGAGTGAATATTGAACATTTTAAAAATTAAACACATACTTGACAAGCACACAGAGGCATTTTGCTCATTTCACTTTAAACTGCTTCAAAGTAAAAAAAAAAATCGTTCTTACTGAGTTCACTGTATCGGTTTATTTCACAGCTTTGTTTAATGTGACTGTAACTGTTCAGTCAAAGCATTAGCAGACAAATAGTGTCATATAAGTACAGCTAAACTGTATAATTGACCATTGTCTGTGGAAACTGAATTACTCCATCCTGTATCTGTATAGTGTTGTGGCAAAAACAATTACTAACAAAATAGCATCACAGAGTAAGAGACAAGGAATCAAATTATATTTAAGGAAAGAAGTTTATTTTCCTTAAAGAGGTATGTTCATAATGTTTCAGCAGCTACCCTGAAACACAACAGACCTGAAATCACACTGAAAGCAGACAGCCTTATTATACTGTTATCACCCCCACTTCTTGCAAGTTTTCCTTAAACCAAACCTAGCTGTTTTCAGAAAAAACAATGGTCCTTCTAACCCCCTGGGCTTTTATTATCTTCACATCTGTGAGGTCAACAACCCCTCTGTCTTTCCTGCACTAAAGAGTTCAAAGGCTCTTTCTGATCATTTGTTTTTACTGTGTGTTTGTGTGCCTTCACACCCGTGAGGCCAAAAGTACTAACCCCTCTGTCTTTCCTGATTAAATTATCTGTCCTAAAGACTTCAAAGGCTCTCTGTTTTACTGTGTGATGTCTTTGTTGCATTTCAGGTGACATACATAAAGAGAAAAACATTAATTTTCCCACAACAGAACTGTGAGATACAACAAAGGCAACGCATACAGTTTTTATTTTTATCGATGTATTAAAAAAACCTGGAAACAGCAACAACTTTAACAGCAGTAACTGCAACCAAACACTTCTGATAAGTGGAGATCAATCTTTCACAGCACGAAATATTTACTTAGGTTGCTTTGTTTATTTATTTATTTTGTAAGGGATATGCACTAATACAAAAGAAATCAGGATGGGGGGCAAACACTTTTTCAAAGCAAAAACCTGAACATAATTTATCTGATTTGGTACAATTATGCATATTCATTCCCTTATTGCAATATAAACATGGCTTAAATAATTATAATTAATCAATGGCTTCTGCTAAGGATTAATTCATCTGTCTGTGCCGCTTTACCAGTAAGTACAATGTACAGGTTTAGTTGTATGTAAACTGATAAACTCCGTGATATAGAAATATATGATAATAAAGTCTGTATCTCTGCAGGTTCTGCTGATGTTCTCACAGAGGTGAACTACACCTCCTGCCAGCTGGAAACAACGGCTCTTTTAACCTCCTCTGTCTGCCCTCAAAACATGGATGACTGTCAGGATCATGGACCTGTTTTGTTCTGTTTTGCCCCTGTTTTTGTTCCTGGTTTTCCTTATATGGTCTTTTTCCTGTCCTCGTTTAGTTTAATTATGATTCCTGGCACATGTGTTTGTTAATTATCTCCAGTATTTAAGTCCTTGCCTTTGCGTTCTGTGTTTGTCGGTTCTACTCGTTATGTTTGTGTGTTTCCTGCCATTTCCAGTGTGGATGTACCCTGTGTTCCGTGAATTAAAGACTGTTTT
>NW_015510765.1:4641-9509 GCF_001515645.1 Sinocyclocheilus grahami
TCAGATAATACACGCTGGGCAATAATATTCTTTATTGACTGGTGGGTTGCCAACACATGACTGGTGGTACCACCTGTCACATCCATCACAGGTAATCTGAAAGATCATACAATATGTTAAATAACCATAATTGTCTCAAAATTAGATTAAAATAATCTGTAACAACTGCCAATTTAGCAAGGACCAAACATATGATAATACTAGATTTAATAAAAAAAAAAAAGTCCCCAAACCAAGCAGGTGTTACGTCTGAATCACTTGGGTCGTTGCTTAATATATATTGTTAATATATATTATATATTGAAATATATGATAATAAAGTCTGTATCTCTGCAGGTTCTGCTGATGTTCTCACAGAGCTGAACTACACCTCCTGCCAGCTGGAAACAACGGCTCTTTTAACCTCCTCTGTCTGCCCCTCAAAACATGGATGACTGTCAGGATCATGGACCTGTTTTGTTCTGTTTTGCCCCTGTTTTTGTTCCTGGTTTTCCTTATATGGTCTTTTTCCTGTCCTCGTTTAGTTTAATTATGATTCCTGGCACCTGTGTTTGTTAATTATCTCCAGTATTTAAGTCTTTGCCTTTGTGTTCTGTGTTTGTCGGTTCTACTCGTTATGTTTGTGTGTTTCCAGCCATTTCCAGTGTGGATGTACCCTGTGTTCCGTGAATTAAAGACTGTTTTCATTTATTCCTGCGTCCTGCATGCTTCAACAGCGAACTGTGACAGAGACCCGTTTACTTTCTTTTCCTTTTGTTAATTTATTCGTGCCTCCTGCGTGCTTCCTAAACAGCGAACTGTGACAGAGACCTGTTTACTTTCTTTTCCTTTCGCTAAAGTATTAAATATTAAATCTATTTTAGGCTATATGTATATACTTCTTTATTAAACTATTGTAACACGTTGCTTTTAACACACACATGAATTCTAACAACAAAGTTGACAGTTGAACTGCAACAATTTTAGAAAATGATCATGCAGTTGCTTCCATATGATTATCTGATTAGATTTTTGCATTAAGGAGCAAAGGTGTAGGCCTACCTAATAAAGGGACCACTGAGTGTCCAGCTGTGTGTATGAAATCACTAACCCATTCACTATGGTATGCAATAAAACATGAAGATAAATCTGAACAAAAATGCATGTGAGGTGTATATATAAAGAGAGAATATATATTTTGCTTTCTTGGTGGCACAGCAGGTAAGAGCAGCCTAATTGCTTTATTGAAGGAAGGATGCATTGATGTGGTACTTGAGTTCAGTAAGTGAATCGTGTTGAATCAATAGCTGCTTTGGTTCGGGGAGTCAGACTAATTCAAAGTTGTATGTTCTGAGTTTGTGAGTCTTTAGAACTATTCATTTAAAGGACCAACTCATTAGAGTCATTTGTTTGTGAATCCTACAATTGCAAGCACTGTGGAAAACACTGGTGAAATCTGTAAATCAAAGTTGTGTCCACCTAAAACTTAATTAAACCCCACTGTACTAGAGTAAAGCTTCGCTAACATGTTACAGTGCACACAACTGTGAGTGTGGTATCATGATCATGTTCATCTTCATAAAATGCACTGCACAAAGCATAGTTTCCTGTGGTCTGGTGTGTTACTTCCTAATTCACCCATTGTGTGAGTCTCGTCTCTTTTCTCACTCTCGCTGTAATGGAGTTGTTCATCTTCATAGTGTTTCAGCTCCTGACGGAGGTTCAGTCTTACAGTAAGTCATCTCTGTTGTTTAATGTTGAATAAATACTGTGTCCACATTTGTAGGGAACAAATTGTCATTGTCTAAAATATTGATCAGTAGAGCTACAAGTGAACCTACCTGAGTTTTGCAGTAAAATATCGTGTTTATAATCAGCAGTTGACTTATTTAGGTTTTTAGAACCCAAAAATATGTGATTAATATTGGAATATTATTGTGCTTGTAAACATTGTCAGTGAGGAGATGTAATGTGGTGAATGATCTGTTTTGGGTTGTTTCAGAATCTCCTACTGTAAAAGTATCTCCAGATGTCATAAGAGAGTCCAGCTCAGTGAAGATCAGCTGTGAGACTCCAGCAGATGTTAGAGTGAATCAGTGTTATTTCATCACTAGGGTTGGGTATCGTTTGAATTTTATCGATTCCGATTTCTGCTTATCGATTCCTAGTTTCGATTCCAAGAAGATAAAAAAATCCAATATAAAAAAAATTAATTCAAACATTTATTCTGTTTTTTTACAAAGCATTCTGTTGCACCTGAATAACACGAGCAAAAATCAGCAGCCTACAGAACACTGCAAGAGGAATTTTGCCTATGCTTAAAAAAAACCCCACAGCAAAAACAACTAGATTAATATAAATTTCAAATATTAAAGTGTTAAAGACAAGTAAACAGTCAGTAATAAGACAGGAACAAACAAATCAATTAGCAATATCATAAATAAATACAACTGAACAAAATTGAAGGTACAGAAACTGTAATTAAAAGTTTAAAAACACTTTTTTTAAAAACAAGTTTTCTTTTCATAAATAAAATATAGATTAATCAATTAAAGTTATTAAATATATTCAGTCAAGATCAGTGAATGATTTTATTGTGTTCTTTGATTAACATTAATGACAGGCAGCGTGTTTATTAGGCTGCTGTCTCTTTAACACCGAACACACGCAGATCTAAAAATACTGTACATGTGTGTTTTCTTTCTCATCTGTTTACGTTCACGTAAGACAAAACCGGCTGTGTTTATGGTGATATACTGACGTAGTTTTCTGCATATTGGTCGACAAATATGAAAGAAATCAGTTTCGGCCCGGAACAACCTTTTTTACAGTGGAAATACACGGAACGGTTCGAGAACAGACACAAACCGGGGACCCGTACCGCGACCTCTGTTCTCTGTGCTCGCGCTTCGTGTGCTCTGCACCAAACAGGGTGCACGTTCTTTCCGTGCCTGCACTTAAATAGTTTTTAATCACATTAAAATGCGAACGCAGGAATCGTTAAGCAGAATCAAGCAGGTTCTTGGACATTTGGAACCGGTGTTCCGGTGAATTCAGTTTCCCTGTTTCCCCCTCACAGCGCCTGCGCAACTTCGCAGTGTTGCCAAGTCTGCGGTTTTCCCGCGGTAGTTTTTAGTAGTAATTGACCATATGCACGATTACTTCCTGGTTTTAGATTAGCCAGCTCAGTCATTTCCGGTTAACTGTACTGTGCCTTAAAGGGTTAGTTCACCCCAAAATGAAAATTAGGCTGTGTTTTACTCACCGCCGATGCATCCTAGGTGTATATGACTTTCTTCTTTCAGACGAATCCAGTCGGAGTTATATAAAAAATTGTCTTTGATCTTTCAAGCTCTATCATTGCACTCAGCGGGTGTTGCAGTGCATCAGTCCAAAAGACGTGAAATAAAAAGCACCCTTCCATAAAAAAAAGTGTCTCACACGGCTCCGGGGGGGTGGTTGTGGTTGGGTTTGTGCGGGGGGGGACAAAGGCCTCCTGTAGCGAATCGATGCGTTTTTGTAAGAAAAATATCCATATTCAAAACGTAATAATCACTTTAATCTAGCTTGCGCTCACTGTTGTACACGGAAGCAGCTCCGGGTGGATGACGTATGAGGTCAGCGTTGTGTTTCATTGACACCCTTCACAAGGGGGGTCAAGGCATCAAGAGCCACCACACACAGACGTGTCAAGGAATTTGGCTACAGTTGTCGTATTCCTCTTGTTAAGCCACTCCTGAACCACAGACAACGTCAGCGGCGTCTTACCTGGGCTAAGGAGAAGAAGAACTGGACTGTTGCCCAGTGGTCCAAAGTCCTCTTTTCAGATGAGAGCAAGTTTTGTATTTCATTTGGAAACCAAGGTCCTAGAGTCTGGAGGAAGGGTGGAGAAGCTCATAGCCCAAGTTGCTTGAAGTCCAGTGTTAAGTTTCCACAATCGGTGATGATTTGGGGTGCAATGTCATCTGCTGGTGTTGGTCCATTGTGTTTTTTGAAAACCAACGTCACTGCACCCATTTACCAAGAAATTTTGGAGCACTTCATGCTTCCTTCTGCTGACCAGCTTTTTTATTGAGATGCACCTGTATGTTAATTCCGCTATCATTATTTATGGTGTTGCAATTATTTTGTTTCTCAGTTTCTGATAAGAATGAGGCAGGAGAGGTTTCTGTGAGAGTTTCACCGGAAGATTATGAGCTGGCTTATCTTTATCCGGAAGTTCTAAATAGCGCTCCCTCTGTGCATTGTCAATTGGGCGTTTTTTTTTCATATCCTGGCAACCCTGAAACTTCAGTACTAAAATCATGACGTCATGATTTCGCCCCGGCTAAGCAAGTCAGCTTATGGGGGTTTTGCTGTCTTTCTGCAAGCAATGTTCATTTCACCATGTTAATTAGATCATTTGTAATTAAATATGTATTAATGTACGTGACGTCCTGTTCAATTGCAACATAGTCAGATTTCCCTGCTAATTCTAACTTGTTCCTGTTTTATGAAGTGTAACACCATACATTACAATTAGACAGTTAAATTCCTTCATCAGGGGCATTCTTTTGTTCAGACGCCCATTTCCATTTTATTGTTGTTGTTGTGTGTGTTTGTCAAACCACTTAAGCCTTGTCGAAATAATAACAAATAAACCATATTGTCCAATGACTAGTCTCTTTTATTATTTTAGGTAACTCAGAGTGATGCTCCATGTGTTTTTTAAATTTCATAATTATGTCTAGCCACTTTTATCTGGAGAATAGTGTCTTTACACTAAAAACATGGGGAACATTTCTTAAAAGATACACTTATTTATTATTATTTATTTTTTTACAAAACTACACTATTTCAAGACATTCTGGTCTTTTTAATGTTAACAGTGAGTGCACAAGTTTAAACAA